>NC_092241.1:28942296-29119796 GCF_036320965.1 Panulirus ornatus
TATTTTGATTCTGCTGCCTTTTATGGTAGAATATAACGAACTTCTAGGGACTGTGAAATATCTTTTCTTCCTATCAAGTCTCCATACGAACTGAATTTTGGTTATCATATATATATATATATATATATATATATATATATATATATATATATATATATATATATATATATATATATATGATTCGATTTAGCTTGACACCTACTTTCTTTTCCTTTTGAATATTTCAATAACCCAACTCTGTATTTCTTTTTCCCATTCCTAATATCTCGTAAGTTCTTTATTTCTCATTTTTCTTTCTGTTCCTTCTTTACTCTCCTTCCTATTTTTTTTTCTTGGGGTTTCTCTTTTCTTTCTTTAATGTCGTGTTTATCTTATTTCTTATCACTTCCATTCTGAGCCTTATATTTTTTTTGACTTTAACGTTCTAAAACTTTTGTCCTCAATTTTCTCAGATTTCGAGGTTATCTGTGTCTCTCATTTGTAACATGTGGATGGGCAGAGAAGAACGTTATGGAATGCATTAAAGAAGGAAAAAAAAAGAAAAAAGAATTGGAACATGTACGTCATGGAAGAAGCTTTGGTCACTGAGGTTATACCTCGCATGATACCAACAAGGAAAAGAAAATTGGTGATGAAGAGAAAGTTGGAAAGACTCGGGGAGAAATCATAAATGAAAACATGGAATTTGGGGATCATACAGAGTGGGGGGGGGGAGGAAAAAAAAATCGCATCCTCGAGACAGGTAATAAGTTGAAGTGATAATGGAAATTCTCCATGACAAATAAGTAATTGATGATCAAAACTTTTAATACATATATATATATGTATATATATATATATATATATATATATATATATATATATATGTATGTATATATATAATGTTGGTTGCTTTGGCTTTGGGCCTATCAACTACCAGAGTCATTAAAGCCATATATATATATATATATATATATATATATATATATATATATATATATATATATATATATATATAAGAATACTGCTGCGCTGCTGTGGTCGCTGCCAAGGCAAACTCAGATCATTAGATTCAGTACAGCAACACTTTATGAGCAAAGACGAGGAAATAGAGCGTCGAGCTATTATATGAAAGGTTAAAGGAACTTGAACTGTACAGTCGAGAAAGATACATCATAATTTTGTTTAATGCATTTATTTAAAAGAATGAAATTAATACATATCTTTCTCCTCCTCCTCCTCTCTCTCTGGGCTGTGCAGTTTAAGTTCTTTTAACTTTTTCATGACAATATGCTTGTTGACTTAAGCTTAACATGGAAGAAACTGAAGGATTTGTGTAAAACTTTTTAATTAACTGTAAACTTTACAGTATGGAAGAAACAAACAATTAGATCCCCTAAGGTTTTTCGGGTGTACCAAAAATATTTTATGGAGGAGTATATGAGAGTCTAACCTTCTCTTTCCTTCTTGACTCTCATGTACGCCTCTGTGAAAACGTGTGAGATTTTATCTTTTTACTAAGCTTTGTTTCTACTGCTGCTAACATCTGGTACTTTTTCCTTCATACTAATCCTTGAATTCCAACTCTTTATTAATCAAGCAACACTTGCATACAACACTTCAGTCTCCCATTACCCTCTCCAGATACTCCTGCCCTCTCTACAGTGCTGGTGGGGCTGCATCATCCTCTTGCCTCTTATTACTCCAATTTTTTGCCCTCTGACTGTACTCTGCTCTTCTCCCTCTCTTACTCTGAATTATCACATATGATGAAAGTCCCACTGAATTCCACCTTGCCTTCAAGTTTCTTAGCTTTCCTACATACCTACTGGCTGTCTGACTCTAAATCAGACGTAACCATAACTGGTCACACCACCTTACATGTCTTGGTTATAACCATCAAACCTTCTTTCTCTTGTCATAGATATCGCATTCAGAAATCCAGTAACCTCCAGAAATCTTTTGATGAGCACTTCCTCCTTCTTGCCACCTTTCTGTAAGTTGTATGGTCTTCTGCCTAGAGATGAATAATGCATGACTTACGTCTGTCATACTCCTGCTTTAATGATATTTCTAATCTTGGTGCCACTCACTTCACTGTAGATTGTCAAGCTCTGTGTCTTTGACTGTCTCCATAACTTATCTTTTAGGCAGCAACCACTGGTTCTGTATGCCATGTACTCTTCCTAACCTACTCTCAGCTAACTCATAAACTGTGTGTATGTGTGTGTGTTGTGTGTGTGTGTGTGCGTGCGTCGTGTGTGCGCGCATGCGTCCGTGTGTTTGTGTGTCTGTGTGTGTAAACTTTTATATATATAAATATCCTGCACGTACAAAAACTTGCTTTATAGATCTATAAATCTGCAGTGACAACATATATATTTGTATCTCGTACCCGCTCACTCATGAGGGATGTAACACACTACATCGTATGACTACCTGCGCCTCCAACCTCTATCTCCCTACCGCCAGCAGCCCGGCTGCGCTCCTCTCTGACACACTCACCAAACTCTCGCAACTCTTCTTCCCCTCTGTTGGACTCTCAATCCGGCAGCGGTGAACTTCCCCGTCCCCCGGTGCTTGGGTCCTTCATTCGCTCTATAGCCCGTTCTTCAGCAACAGAAAAGGCCGCTCCGACCCATAGCTTTCCTACCAATCTCTCCACTAGCGTTGACCACTTCTTCAAACACTACTGGTGCCTTTTTTTTTTTCTTTCTTAGGACCGTTTTAGCTACTTTACTGACCTTCCTCTATCCACTCTCTTAAGACGTAACTACTTCATCCACCAGTGGTTGGGTCTTGCTCCCCATGTTCGCTCTACAGCTCGGTCTCTCTACAACAGGTAAGGCCACTCGTACCTATGACTTTACTACCAATCATTCCGTCAGCTGTGACCACTTCCTCTAACACTATGGATACCTTTTTTTTTGCATTACTGTTCTTGCTACTTGACTGATCATTCCTCCATCTACTCTCTTAAGACGTAATTTAGTTATTCCCTCTCCACCGGCAAGATGGCTACTTCCTCATTCTTCAACGTGACCTATCCCACAGCCAACACTGTGGACACTCTCTCCATAAGAAAGGGGGTGAAAGATGCTATCTCTTCTCATTCCTTACACCGACTGTGGTCACTTTTTTTAAGGGAACACTTTCCACTCCCTCCAACAATCTAATCGTATCCCCTTCAATGATCATCCATCCTCTTACACTATTTTCTAACAGTTCCTCCGTAGTACTGTCCTACATAATCCTTAATTTCTCTGAGCTTCTGTCTTCCTTCCTCACTTTCTACCTTCCTCCGCGAGACCGCCCTGTTTTTAGGTTCGGAGAATTAAAGATTAGGGTAAATCTCTTAAGGTATGGTTAGCTCGACTTGCAGGGTGTTGCTCATAGGCTGCTGGATTTCGGCCACTAGAGAAGGAAGATAATGAAGCGTAATGGTAAAGGAAGAAGTTTGAGGACGAGAATAAAAGGGTTGAAAGAATGATGAAGGCAAGAGTAAAGATTCTTCTTCACTTATGTTCAGAAAGCAACTGGTGACGAACAATTATGTTAAAAATCGTAGACTGGCGTTTGCAATAGCGTAATGCTTAGCGTGGCCTTTGTGGGTCTGTATGATGGTTTGAATCGTTTTGGTCTTCTACACGGTTTCGTAGCCATTGTTTGACTCCCTACCTAAGATTGCTGTTGACTGCCGCTTTATCTGTTGTTGTACGCTTCTTTTTTTTCTAATGTGTTAAACCCGTTCTTTGTTTACTACAAACCAGTTCTGGTGTCCAATGGCCTGTTTTTGTTTATTCCTGCCCAGTAATAGCTCGTAACGTATCCTTGCTGTCTGCCCTTAGCCTCTCATTTTCAACCACTTATCATCCAGTCTTTGCTGTTGACCTATTATGTACTACCGCTAGCATGTTCTTCTCTCTCCCAGAACTACAACTGTAACGTACTACGCTATTTTTTCTATCAGCAGTTGCTTGGTCTATGCCAGTTCTCCTAGTACGCTTGCTACTGCTGCTGTGTTGTTATTGCTTGCAATTAACTTCCTCTTTTGTTTTTACGGTGATCTATTTATTCAATAGCCTTTTGCCTTTGGTGCTTTTTCTATATATTGCTGTTTACCTTGACCTGTTCTTGTATCATGCCCTTTCAACTTTTAGCTCCTACTCTGAATCAATTCAGTGAAGGAATATATATATATATATATATATATATATATATATATATATATATATATATATATATATATATATATTGTCCAGCATTTACGAGATCACGCGCACCAATGTAATTTCTTTCAATATACATATATATATATATATATATATATATATATATATATATATATATATATATATATATATATATATAATGGACACAGCTTTGGGTCTGAAGCAACAAGACTGACTCGTGTAGATATCATCTTAATTTCAGCATGACAATTGGTGTTAGTACCTTCAGACTTGCTGTGAGGTGGTAACGCAAGAGGTGTTTCTTATCAGTGGGGGGAAGAATAATTACACATGGATAAAGTTCATAAATATTGTGTTTGCCAAGTGCGTCCTCTTTTCAGTGGTGAATACAATACCTTTGGTATTGGTGAACGTTCCACCCTTTCGCTGTGTAGGTGAAAATAATGACTGGTGATGCTTAAAGCTATCCTGTCGATGTTTGTTCTGAAGAATGTAAGGAAGATATACCATCAGGGATTGTCGAGAAATATACCTTACCCTCAACATGTAGTGCCGAAGAGATGAAGACGGATGTGGTCACATCATTCCCGTTGTACTGAAGACTTTGATCCAACGTGATAGTGGGTGATCATACTGATGAGGGGAGGGTAAGTGGTACAGAGACAGTGGGAGGTAATACAGCTCCCAGTAGTTACAAGGGTTACGTCATGAAAGATTAGATACGATATACTAGTTAAAAGTAGAATTAGAACCATTCTTTTTAAAGTAGAATTAAAACCTAATTCTTCTAATTAACAAGAATAAACCAAATATGTACTTTGATCCACAGATATTGAGAAACAGATAAGAAATCTTAGTGTAATGAGAAAAAAAAAGGTTGGCATCAGAAAAGAAAATGGGTACAAGATGTTTGAGCTAATCTAGTCAGATCTGAAGACGAGGAAGCCAGAGGGTACACACTATATTTGTGCTGAGGGATGGCCATGAGGCGGCAAAGGACACAAGTGAAGTTGAATGTGATGATCAGGTTGAGTACACTGGTCAGGTTGAGTGTGCTACTTAGGTTGAATAAAGCAAGTCAGGTTGAGTCTGCTGGTAAAGTTAGGTGTGCTAGTCAGGTTGAGTCTACTGGTCAGCGTGGAGTCTGCTAGTAAAGCTGGGTCTGCTGGCCAGGTTGAGCAAGCTACTCGGGTTGAATGTGCTGGTGTTGTTGAGCGTTATCATCAGGTGGAGTGTGCTGGTCAAGCTGAGTGTGCTGTTTTGCTACACAATAGCAGGACTTGAAAACTGTGAGGCATTAACGAGGGAACGAAAGATAGAGACTTCGAGCGTCTTTCAGGAATAATATCGTAAAAGTATCCTTGATATCATTAATTTGCTTGCACTTAATGAACAGATTCGAAAAGAGCGTTTAAATAAATACATCATTAGTGCATTCATTTTACATTTGTGAGCTAATATGTTTGTGCCTGTGTTGTAAAGCCTCTAAGGACTAGCTATGTGGAAGAATATGTTGCTGTAGATTATTGACCGATTAAGATGCGTTTTCCAGTCTATTGTTTGTGGCATTGACTGTGATAAAGGAACTGCTGATACACAGGGAAATTAAAACAAAAGATACACTTGCGGGAAGAAAGGAAGAAAAAAGTGTCTGACGCGGAGAAAATCATGATTGAAAAAGTTATTCAAAAATAATAAAGAAAAAAAAGGCTGGCTGTTAGAGAAAGTGAGCATATGGTAGAGGTGTTCGGGTACGTAAACAGAGGCAAGTGACATTTGTACATAATTGCTCACTATCGGTTAGCATCGTCTCCGCTAGGTGGACACTCCACCTGCTCTCTACTCCCCACATATTTCAGTTTCAAATCTTTTAGATTCTTCCATTCATCCATTTTCTTTACCTTCCAGTTTGTCCTGAGAACATGCCTTTTTACTTCTGACGAACAACGACAACACCAAATCATAGTTTGTTGACAAAGAACATCAAAAAAATTGATAACATCTTTAATATAAATCTAGAGATTTTGTCATGATGGGGGAACGCTATTTTACAGATGATTGTGAGATATTATATCCACCTAGTAGTAGCAGTGAACATTTCCCCATGATAGTCATTAGCAATTGTATTGTCATTTGAAGATGTTGCAGCGCCACAGCTTGATAGACAGATCAGTTTCCTCATACTTCTGCACTGGAGGAGGAACGTTTGAAGTACCATAATCCGGGATATTAGCATGGCATGCTAATGCCACCTCGTAGGTAATGTCTCTTGAGAAGCAAGATCATCATTTCCCTTAACGGATGGAAATGATAGACATTTTCCATTACTTATGTTCCTACATAAGAAACACACAACACTGCGGCTGGCTGATATAACCTTCTGCTTTAGGTGCTTAATACTGCCTCTTTTGAGGAATCTTTGATGAGTTATGTACATGGCTTCCCACCTCGTACCCTCGCTCACATCCAGAACAAGTGATGACTTGACTGAAGGTGTTGCTTCAGATACTGCTGGTGCCGGGATGGGTTCAGTGATGGAGTTGATGATAAGGTGCTGGTGATGATGATACGGAACATATTGAAACTGACGGTGCAGCGATGGGGGAGGTGTAGGTGTGTGTGTGTGTGTGTGTGTAGTTTGGATGCTGTTGGTGTGGGATAATGATGATGATGCTGATGTGATGGTTCGGGCCGTTTTGCGAGTGAGGATGCTGCTACTTGTGGTGTGAATTTATGATGCAGTTAAACGGGCGTTCTTGGTAATGGTACTGGTGGTGGTGGTAGACAGAGAGAGAAAAAAGGTAATGTTAGGGTATTGGTAGCGGCGGTGGTGGTGGTGTTGCTGGAGATAAGTAGGGGACAGGCATATCGCGGGCAAAGTTTAGCGGTATAGCATAAAGTTGGGTGCATGAGGAGTGGTGATGGTGGCGTGGTGGTTAACACTGGTGGCCACTAAGATGATAATGGTGTTGGATGCAGTACTGGCACTGGTAATAACTGTATACTGAGAGGTAATATTGGAATAGTGGTAGCCATGACAGTGAATTTTAAGAGCGGGGGATGGTAATGTTTGCTGTGGCTGTGAAGGCAGTGCAGTTTTGGAAATAAGGATCATGATTTAGTCAGCAGTACTAGTCGGGCTGATGAGGTAGCGCTGGTTGAGACGATAGTACTGGCAGTAGTTTTGGAAGCAGTGATGACGTGATGATAAAGATGGTGATGATGATGGAGGCAGAGACAACCACACAGGGTATGATGAAGGCGGTGTCATGAGAAGTCCGTACATGGAGCAGCAAGGAATGCTGGTTGAAATACCGAAGGAAACATGCGCTTCAGAGGGATGGCTCTGATCACAGCGAGACCAAAGGGGTGGTAATGCAGATATATATATATATATATATATATATATATATATATATATATATATATATATATATATCAGGTTATGATGGTTGTGATTGTGATGAGTCTAATAGATCGTGTGTTTTGGCTAGGGATCTCTCTTTTGGGAACGTTATCTTGGAAGATATTGTGGAGGAAGAAGCTGTGACGTATTGCTGTATATTGAGTATGCCATATTCAAAGATGTTGTTGCGAAGGATATTTTGATAAAAGTATACCACAGGGTCAGCAGGGTTGTGGTGGGGAGAGGACTTTGTTGTGAGGGATCGTTACATGGGAAGATACTATCGTAAACCATGTTGAAGGATTTTTCAGGAGAAAATGTTTGAATGATAGATGTTGTGGTGAATCATAAAGTTGCAGATGTTTATGAAGGCCGTGTTGTGCTGAGGATATTTTGAGTGTTCATTTCTTAGAAAACTTTTGTTTCATGACCATCGTGACTCATCCTTTGTCTTTTTCCACTTCTCTTGCTGCAATGAATCATTGTCCTTCTGCTTTCATTCCAATTCCTCTTCTTTGCTCTTAGTTTTTTGTTTCATTCACTTCCACATTTCATCACCCATTCTTCTTTGGTCATTTCTTTTGCAGTGTTTTCTTCATAGAAGGGGATGAATCTTTTTCATTATTATCATTTTTCCATTTTCTTTCTTTTTATACGTTCCATTCGTTCCCCTTCCTCTCTCTCTCCTTCACTCTTCCTCCTCCCTCACTCCTACCCCTTATACCGCAGAACCGAACCTCATGTTGACAGGGGATGTACGAGTGTTCTCTTCCATGCAAACATTAAAGGCAGTCTGTAAACGCACGTCCGCAACATACTCCTTACATCGAGTTCGCCTTCCCTTTTACCATGACTTCCTACCTCCCTAAATGTACTGTTCACCTTCAGTCTTCCATCTTTCTCCAACTTATTTTCCTTCTCAGCAATTCTTCCATGTTCGGTCTTTTCCTTCCCTCCTCTCTTAATCTCATCTTCCTCCTCTCGCTACCCAACCTTTCCCCTTCCATCAGATCTTTCCCCATTTTGTCGTCCCTTTCCCTGAACCATTCCGATCTCCCTGCAGTCTGGGGACATTACGACTGCCAGTCAAGAAATGAAAGGTTATGAGGAAAAAAAATCATTCATATCAAGGATTTACCAAGCACACAAGAGGAGGAGCGTCTTGCATGGGAAGTCAGCCAGTCCATCACGAAATTTTTCGTCTTTGTACGTATGGTCTAATTGACCCATACTGATGATTATCTGTGTATTATGTCCGAGTTTACGTTTGTTCTGAGAGTTATAAGCTATGGTTGTAGGTTACTGTTGATCTCCTTCATGAAAAAGAGTATCGATAATAAAGGTCCGTCAGTAATAGCCTCAAATGTACGAAGACAGTAGCAGAAGCCACATGAAACATGAATACTATCTGGAATAGCGTTCGTTACTCATTATTTTGGTATACAATGGCCTTCGATATATATATATATATATATATATATATATATATATATATATATATATATATATATATATATATATAATAATGATAATGATCTTTTATGTATATTTATTTCATTAAAGTGAATTTCTAAAATAGGATAATTCAATCACTATTAACAGCGTTGAATAGCCTTAGAAGCTCCAGTGCTTGGCTTATAAGCCTAAATTCTATAGCGCAATCCAATCTTTTGATAATACTCCCGAGATTGTTAACATTAAGGAAAGCCAATGTTTGGACTATGTTTATGGTGTTTTGTC
This sequence comes from Panulirus ornatus, assembly GCF_036320965.1. Lineage (NCBI taxonomy): Eukaryota > Metazoa > Arthropoda > Malacostraca > Decapoda > Palinuridae > Panulirus > Panulirus ornatus. The sequence continues at coordinate 28,951,615 of NC_092241.1, forward strand.
GCGACTGAAGTATATCTCTTGAAATCGGAAATCATATAGGATGTATAGGATATGCATGTGCTATAATTACGCTATAATGGTATATCCCCACTTAGAAACAATATTTGATACATATACTTCCATTTCTTTTATTGAAATATACGGTATTCTTGGCCGTGTTGAACTGTACGAGACTGCTTCTCGAATTCAGGAATATATGGTTGAAACTGAGCCACAGAGATATAGATGAGTCTGGTCTTAGCTGACTAACACCAGCGTGGCATTTCCTTCAGAAGTTGGAGACTTAACGTAGCGCTTCGTACATGGGTTTTAAATCTCTTTGGGGGGAATCGAAAGGCTTGCAAAACCTACAATCGGATCGTTTCGAGATAAAGATCACAAAGGGCCCTATTAAAAATGTTCACCAGTCAGGCGTTTAACCAGTTGCTCTACAGACATAATGACTTTTGGGGGAATATCCGAGGAAAACTTGGCTGTTTGCGCTATTAGCAATAAATCAGGCTCCTCAGTACACAAGATCCTGAACCAGTAATAAGGAGCTGACTTATAGGGTCATGACTTTAATGATTAACGACAACATGTGTCCGAGTGTTATTATTACACATCTTTTTTTTTCTATATGAAGTAACTGAACACGAGGCATTTAAGATATTGCGTAGACCTCACAAAAATTGGGAGCCGATAGACGATATTTCGTAGATGACTGCTCAATAATCCACAGTTTTGGTGGGAATTGTGATACAAGGTTGAGCTACGAAGGTACTAGAAGTATGTCGTTTTTTTTAAGAAACTTGTAATAGACCTGTTTTAAGTAAACCTCTCACGTTCGTGCAGAGTTATTACAACAAACACCGTCAAGAAGAAACAGTGGTGCAGTATATAGATAATGGCTGCGCAGATCATAATTGGATTCTTCCTGGGTTTTTTGTAATGTAAAAAAAAGTTAATTGAATTATACGTCTTGTGAGCGTTCCTGAAGTGAAGCTTTTAGCACCATAAATAACTGCCAGAGGATTTTTAAGTTTTTGCTCTAGTCTCACTTTAACTGCTCAGAAATTTTCTTTCCCCTCCTCTTGCTGCCTCACACTGCGTTTTCTTCATGTGCTTCCCAGTCTGTCTTCTTTTTCTGTCTCTGATTTTCTTGCTTGGCTGTGTGTTTCCTTATCACCTCAGTCTACCTTTCATGTTTTTCTTCTGTCTATATTATTTACGTATTTTTCATCAATTTCATCAATTCTCCTGGGATGCAGAATTGAAAAATCCTAGGCATAGTTGATGACACAGTTAGCCTCCAAAGTCACGTCTGAAAACGGAATGATAGAAAGGTTATGTATCACTGTTGATGTACGGTAGTGAAAGGCAACAGTGCATTACGTGCTGTTGGGTCTTGATATGACCTCGACCGGTCACATGACCAGGGAAGAGGTCACGACGCCCATCAACATCAGCAACTATGGATCTTGTTCTGTTAAGGCAACTATGTGAAGAAGAAGAATGATTGCAGACAACAGTGTGTGCCATCTTCATGTCACACAGTGGAAGTCTACACTTTCATTCCTCCTCTTGCTTTGTCACTTCTTGCGAATAGGATAGGGTGCATTCAGACACATGGTCAGTGATCGTGATTCACGCATGGCAGTCGGTAGTCGACCCACAACTAACCTAGCTGCTCATCCACCCCTTTGTTTTGGTCGATGGATGGCTTAAGCTGGGGTGGATATGTGTGTGTGTACACATATAAGAGTAAAGACATGGTACATATGAATGGTTGAGAGACGGAACAACACGGGTATAAAAGTCTCTTCCCACAAGACACAAATAGTGATCACACTCATGCATCCTACACTCCCTTCAGACGAGGACGTGTCTGATGCTTCACAACAGCCTGGGGTCAGCTTGCTTAACCCTGTCTTTACGCCTCCTCCGTTTCTGATGTGCCAGAAGACGCTCCTTACCCAAGCACGTTAGCAATCATTTGCGGTATATATATAATGTTTATAATCTAAGTGAAATGCGTAGATGAATAAAACCGAATAATAGTGGCGCCCGAGGCAATGGCACACATGTCTTGAAGGGTTACGATGACTGTTTACGCGCACACGTCACCAGTGACTTCCTCCGCGCAGTACCATTGCCACTTCATGTATGGGAACGGCTACCCAGTCAGTTGTGTTAGTGCGAGACTAAAATACTCCCGCTAATCCCATGCTCGTAGTCAAAGGCACACATGTCATGTTTGGGAGTAAGCTAGATTCGTATCACCTTCAAGGAGGCTACAGACACTCACTCCCATCTAACCTGTCAACACTTTAAGATTCCCCAACTGTAGTCTGAACAGCCAAATTCCACGTCTCTCTGCAACAAAACTGATGAGTGCGTCAGGATAAACAAGCCAAAAGGTTGGTGCTTTTACCATGACAGAAGTTTGCCCGACTGTGCATGAGACATGATATATTGGGAAGGATGAACCATTCCATCATTTGTGCACTAATGGACGCAGTGGGGGAGCAGTGCTCCTTTGTCATGAGGAATCATGTCCGTCCCAACTCAGCGTTCAAATATCTTAGTGTGCGAAACTAACGTGGAATTGTACACTACTAAGTACCGAGCCCCCACCAATCTACTTTCATCACATACTGCGTGCTTCGTCTATGTCCCTGGTCGCCTAGTAAAGATACATTTGAGAACCATTTAAGTGGTACTACAGAAATATCATAAATACACATAAACGCCTAGTCAATGCAGAATGGAGATTTTGATAAAACTAGCAGATTCGGGTCCACCGTGCCCCTTGTCTGCTTGGTCCTTTCGAAGGCTAAGGTATTTCTGACTAGCCCTGAGAAGACACTTTGACAACAACAAACCTTTGGGGTTAACCGGAAAACTGCAGAATGTCAGTGGTATAATCACTAATTCCTGCCATTTTTCATCTTCATAATTTCCATATTGCCAGAACAATCATCCTGCTGAGATCTAACATATTTCCACGAAAATATATCATCCCAGCAGCTAGAAATTTATATCATGATATGGAAATGGATGGATTATTAGCAAGAGTGTGTGGATGGGAGTTAGTCGCCATAAATCTAGCGACTTCCCTGTAATGTTTACAAAACACAAGACAGGCAGGACCTGCTCTCCATAGTGTATAATATAGCACAATATTTCCCGAAAGTATATAACCCCCGTCAGCGGGCGGTTTCTATCCTACCTTGGAAACTGATGAATTATTATTGGCAAGTATGTATGGAAGTGAGTCAGGTAACGTCTTCGGCGTGTCTATGGATACAGAAAGTAGGACCATATGTTAGCATAGATTAAGACCATTAACCTGCAGGATTAGCTGCATTAAACACATAGTCTAGGTTTTTTCACGCACGATCATGAAGCTTTTTGACTCTTAGCTGATATGACTGACCGGTATTTACAACTAGTATGTGTGCAGCCACACTGTTCCCCACACCAGAGACGACCCAACATCTGTGGCTGAATGTTGAGACAGACAGACATGTTACTTATTGTGGAATATATCACTTCACAGATTGAACTGTACGGTATCACTGGACTGAAGTGCTAGGTATGAATTGCGTTGACATGTGGGATGATTGTCTACACCATTGTGTGTGTGTGTGTGTGTGTGTGTGTGTGTGATTACTATTTGAGTGTTGGGGGAGAGAGTGGTACACATGTGTTGCTCCGTCTCTTAACCTTGTGTAAACGTACCATATCTTTACTCCTTTTTGTATATATACACACATACCCACACATACGCATCAACATAAATGTGTGTTTGTGTGTGTGTGTGTGAGAGAGAGAGAGAGAGAGAGAGAGAGGGGGGGGGGGGGGCAGGATAAAGATTATCATTCTTGGGTAGTTTGAATAGATCTTGCTGGTATGAAGCAAAGACACGCTCTTGCAAGTCCAGTCATCGGTGCAATATTGCAGACAAATTTCGGAAAGCCTTGCTTCATATCAGCAAGAACTCCAACAGCTATGCCAGGTTTGAACGGAGGAGGTGAGAGGGCACCAGTAAATGTCCTATCCGGAGTACATCGTCATGAGAAATGCACGTTACATTTTCCTTTCAGATGAACCATGAGCTAAGAGCCTTTAGCTATCCGACGTGCTTTTATATGTAGGGATGCTTCGTCGCGCTAGCTAGCAAGAGGATTCCCGGACTAAGCCTAGACGACCTAACTTATTTGGCTTATAAAAGAGACGATTAAAAGGTAATTTAAGATAGGCAGCCAAAATCTTCAGGGGGATATAAGAGTCGTGATCCAAGCAGCTGGTTAAAGGGTAGATAATGTAAATTCACTCGTAGTAATAAACTCGTCGGCAAACCTTTAACTTCGAATGAGGAAAAGTAATTTTTCCCCTAAACAGCATTGTTAACATATGAAACATATTACCGATAAGAATCACTAGATATACAACAACATTGATATGTTTAAGAACAGACTCGATAGATCATCTGCTTTACGTCCACGACAGATGCTCTATGTGCCTCTGTGCTTATGAAGATCACGGGCTGTTCACCGTAAAGTCATCCACTTCCTTATCTACTCTCTCCACTCCAAGCGCTCTTTTCTGTGATCCCCTTTCACTACAGGGAACAGCCCTTGAAAAACTCCAGTGGCTTTTGGCTGTTTGAACTCTTTCATATCACTTTGCGTTTGGAACTACAGTTGGTTCGCTTTAATGTAAGATGTCACATAGACCTGGAGATGCAAGAAAAACTCAGAGTTTTTCTTTGCCTGGAGTTTGTTCACCTTTATTCTGACATACCCAGCTTAGATTATAGTGTGTCTGAAACATGTGTGAAGACTTGTAACCAGCTGACCGACCTTTCATACATAATCCATGTTCTTCACGTTTCCACATGTCTGCTACGGTGAGGTTAGAACAGTCGAAAGAGCTTTTCATGATAGATCGTCTGAGGTATGAAATTTTTTGAGAATAATATTCTTGTAACTATGGGTTATTCTTCCATTATTTCCACGTTGGACTGCTTAAGATCAGATATGCGACTTGTCGTTTTTTTTGTTAGCGTTTGGCCACACTTGTCGTGAATAAAACAGACATCACTTGTGCTTTCGTTACAATCATAATGTTTATGACCTAATTCATCTCAGGATACCCCGTAATTATTTCAGGTTTGCGTCACCGTAGGCAAAGTGATTGCGTCCACGAGATGATTTAAGAGAAGAGATTAAATAAGGTTCAGATGTGTTGATAATTGATTGGTCTTGTATTTGGATTCAAAATTTCTTACTAACTTGAATATAGTAATAAAAAAGCGATATATATATATATATATATATATATATATATATATATATATATATATTGACATTTACTCTTAACTTTCTTCTTCCACACACTTTACCAAACTCCGTCACCAGCTTCTGCAGTTTCTCACATGAATCCGCCACCAGCGCTGTATCATCAGCGAACAACAACTGACTCACTTCCCAAGCTCTCTCATCCCCAACAGACTTCATACTTGCCCCTCTTTCCAAAACTCTTGCATTTACCTCCCTAACAACCCCATCCATAAACAAATTAAACAACCATGGAGACATCACACACCCCTGCCGCAAACCTACATTCACTGAGAACCAATCACTTTCCTCTCTTCCTACACGTACACATGCCTTACATCCTCGATAAAAACTTTTCACTGCTTCTAACAACTTTCCTCCCACACCATATATTCTTAATACCTTCCACAGAGCATCTCTATCAACTCTATCATATGCCTTCTCCAGATCCATAAATGCTACATACAAATCCATTTGCTTTTCTAAGTATTTCTCACATACATTCTTCAAAGCAAACACCTGATCCACACATCCTCTACCACTTCTGAAACCACACTGCTCTTCCCCAATCTGATGCTCTGTACATGCCTTCACCCTCTCAATCAATACCCTCCCATATAATTTACCAGGAATACTCAACAAACTTATACCTCTGTAATTTGAGCACTCACTCTTATCCCCTTTGCCTTTGTACAATGGCACTATGCAAGCATTCCGCCAATCCTCAGGCACCTCACCATGAGTCATACATACATTAAATAACCTTACCAACCAGTCAACAATACAGTCACCCCCTTTTTTAATAAATTCCACTGCAATACCATCCAAACCTGCTGCCTTGCCGGCTTTCATCTTCCGCAAAGCTTTTACTACCTCTTCTCTGTTTACCAAATCATTTTCCCTAACCCTCTCACTTTGCACACCACCTCGACCCAAACACCCTATATCTGCCACTCTGTCATCAGACACATTCAACAAACCTTCAAAATACTCATTCCATCTCCTTCTCACATCACCACTACTTGTTATCACAAAGTATAAAAAAAAAAAAAAAAAAAAAATATATATATATATATATATTTGTTTTATTTTATTTTGCTTTGTCGCTGTCTCCCGCGTTTGCGAGGTAGCGCAAGGAAACAGACGAAAGAAATGGCCCAACCCACCCCCATTCACATGTATATACATACACGTCCACACACGCAAATATACATACCTATACATCTCACTGTACACATATATATACACACACAGACACATACATATATACCCATGCACACAATTCACACTGTCTGCCTTTATTCATTCCCATCGCCACCTCGCCACACATGGAATACCATCCCCCTACCCCCTCATGTGTGCGAGGTAGCGCTAGGAAAAGACAACAAAGGCCCCATTCGTTCACACTCAGTCTCTAGCTGTCATGCAATAATGCCCGAAACCACAGCTCCCTTTCCACATCCAGGCCCCACACAACTTTCTATGGTTTACCCCAGACGCTTCACATGCCCTGATTCAATCCACTGACAGCACGTCAACTCCGGTATACCACATCGATCCAATTCACTCTATTCCTTGCCCGCCTTTCACCCTCCTGCATGTTCAGGCCCCGATCACTCAAAATCTTTTTCACCCCATCTTTCCACCTCCAATTTGGTCTCCCACTTCTCCTCGTTCCCTCCACCTCCGACACATATATCCTCTTGGTCAATCTTTCCTCACTCATTCTCTCCATGTGCCCAAACCATTTCAAAACACCCTCTTCTGCTCTCTCAACCACGCTCTTTTTACTTCCACACATCTCTCTTACCCTTACATTACTTACTCGATCAAACCACCACACATTGTCCTCAAACATCTCATTTCCAGCACATCCACCCTCCTGCGCACAACTCTATCCATAGCCCACGCCTCGCAACCATACAACATTGTTGGAACCACTATTCCTTCAAACATACCCATCATTGCTTTCCGAGATAATGTTCTCGACTTCCAAACATTCTTCAAGGCTCCCAGGATTTTCGCCCCCTCCCCCACCCTATGATTCACTTACGCTTCCATGGTTCCATCCGCTGCCAGATCCACTCCCAGATATCTAAAACACTTTACTTCCTCCAGTTTTTCTCCATTCAAACTTACCTCCCAGTTGACTTGACCCTCAACCCTACTGTACCTAATAACCTTGCTCTTATTCACATTTACACTTAACTTTCTTCTTTCACACACTTTACCAAACTCAGTCACCAGCTTCTGCAGTTTCTCACATGAATCAGCCACCAGCGCTGTATCATCAGCGAACAACAACTGACTCATTTCCCAAGCTCTCTCATCCACAACAGACTTCATACTTGCCCCTCTTTCCAAAACTCTTGCATTCACCTCCCTAACAACCTTATCCATAAACAAATTAAACAACCATATATATATATATATATATATATATATATATATATATATATATATATATATATATATATATATATGGTAGGGAGAAAGAATTCTACGTCCGTTTTCCCAGCGTATCGTAGAAGGCGACTAAGGAGGTGGAGTCGGGTGTGGCTAGAAACCCTCCCCTTCTGGTCTATCAGTTTCTAAAACATGAAACTATGGAGGAACCCGGCAGGGAGTGCTAATTCTCATCGAAGGCTCAGGCTAGGGTGTCTGAATGTTTGTGGTGTAACTAAGATAAGAAAAGAGAGGTAGGTAGTATGTTTGAGGAAAGAAACCTGGATGCTCTGGCTCTAAGTGAAACAAAGTCAAGGCTAAAGGGGAGGAATGGTTTGGAATTGTCTAAGGAGTAAAGTCAGGGGTTGGTGAGAGAGAAGAGCTAAGGAAAGGGCAGCACTATAGCTGAAGCAGGAGTTGTGAAAGTGTTTGAAAAACAGGGAAAAATGAAAATGTATTGCTAGAGATGTGTAATTGTTAATATTTATGCTCTTGACCTTGAGGAGAATGATCATGAAAGGCAAGCATTTTGGGAGCAGCTGATGGATAGAGAATGAGACCTGCATCATAGTCGAAGTTTATTAGCAACCAAATTCAGCGTCGCTATTCGTATGTAGCTGTGCATGGGTTAGGTTAAATTTTGCTGACAACGAAATAGGTAATATATCTGAAAAATATCGTAATCACTTCAGTAACTACATTTTCATATGAAAAATTTTGTTTAGGTTATGTAGAAGGGTTCTGAAATTTGGCATATAACTTTTTAATCATAATCATAATTAGAATATAAGTTTACAGTTTAAGCAACGTAGTGTTAGATACTTTGTGAATATAGTTGTAGTGGTAGAGAGAACGGTAGCCCATCGAAGAACCACCCCGCTTTGTTAACTGCAGTGTCGTCTGCCGGGGTAGATTTCCGGGGGGTCCCCTGCTCTTTCTCCCAACAGAATACAACACATGACCATAGTCACAAGGAATCTAACACTCTAGGTTGTCTAGATTGTGAACGTACATTTCAATTGTAACTATGGTTAAAAAGTTATATGTTATAACATATATGCCTAATTCCCCCTAACCCTTCTTCATAATCAACACAACATTTTCAGTATGAAAATGTGATTACTACTATGGTTACTTTAACTCGTATAGACATCCATTCTGTCCTGGAAACATTCTTTACTTTGGATCTTACTGACCTTATTTTAGGCAACTTACTCCACACATCACTAACCTATTCCAAACTAATATTCTGTATATTTTCTCGTTCAAATCTGGATCTATAGCGCTCAAAACATCACCGCGAGCTCTCGCTAAAGTAATAAGTGTTGTGTTGTGTTCTCATCCTCAAGGTGTTGAAGCTGTCGTGTTCGGGCGTGAGTCGTCGTCTTTCTTCGGTACCTCGACCACTGTACACATATTTTTATGCTGAAGAACCACCTGGTTTAAGTCGTTAGATATAATGCACTGTCATCGTTGTTTGAAAGAGAAAAAGCAGCTGATGCAGCAGGATAAAGATTAATGTACCCTGGTTGAAAATAGCTCTCACACATTTTACAGAATCGAGTAGTCTAACAGTGGTTCTGGCAACCATCGTGCTTTCAATACCTAAAGTTGGTGTTTCTTATCCTACCGAACACGCTGCTTTAACCATGGGGAGTGAAACCCAACAGCCACTGTTGTCATAGGATTTTTTCCAGATCCAGAGTTGATGTATCAGTGTTGGTCATAGCCGCTGGGGAGAGGGGCCGAGGAATTGGGCAGCTTAGGAGGGTGAAGTGGCATCGACATCAAGAGGGAGCCACCAATTAGACGTACAATAAGAATTCGATCCTATGCGGGGCTGACCCAGGGTGGTACGTGAATGCGTCACGATCATCAACGCTAACTTTTGTGTCGTCTGCAAACATGATGGTAGGAGATCATACCATCTGGCAAGTCATTCAAATAGATCAAGAAGAGCATTGGCTCCAGAACTGAACCTTGCAGCGCAGTCACCTTCATGACTAACTCGGAGAAAATTTTTTTCGTTAATAGATCAAATCCCATAAAGAAAGGAAACAAAAGTCCCCAAATACTTTCCCGTTGTCTGAGAGTTGCATTCTTGACGGGAAAGTCTACAGTATTCCGTCCATATATGAATTTCCGTCACTGGTAAAATTTCTTACGAAAAATTGGACTTTTTAAAATTTGGTTATAGTCACCCAGTAATCATACAGCCTATTTAGGATCCAAGATGTAGATTTACATCCGACAGCAATGTAACGTTGGGTGTGACTATTATAGTTTATATATATCACTTAAATGAAGCTAAGGTGTTCAAAAGTATTGCCTCCGACGAGATACATCACCACGTAATGGATATTCCTCCGAAGATGATTGTCGAATAAGCCGGTTTCCAGCGCTGGCCGCGAGCCATGCAAATGACAGAGACGAGCAGTGCGTCGCTCAAGATAACTTTGATGATGTGGACTTTGAGATGCACTGTTCCAAGGTTCCGCGACCGTGGAATTGTGCTAGTGATAATGTGTGTACCACCAGTACGTAATGGTATACAGTTATTGCATACTAGTATGCAACTAGTGCATATTAGTATACTACGAGTGCATACTAGTATATAGCCAGTGCATAATAGCATACTGCTAACGTATGCTAGTATAGAACCATTGCATACTAGTACGCAACCAGTGCATGCTGGTAAACAACAAATGATTACTAGTATGCAACCAGTGCATACTAGTATACATCCAGTGCATACCAGTAAAATACAATGCATACTAGTACACAAACAGTGCATATTAGTATACCAGTGTACTACCATCACAAACTAATGTATAGCCGGTGCATAGTTATATTCAGTCCATTTTGGTTTACACTAGTGCATACTAGTATGAATACTAGTGTGTGTGTGTGTGTGTGTGTGTGTGTGTGTGTATACAGATATCCAAATCGTGTGCTCTATCAATTTCATGGATTTGATATTTTACGATATATCTAACATGACTATAAGAATATAATGATGAACACACGCCACATAGAAATATTCAGAGTATGTACCTGTACGTCAAATATGCTGGTGTTCACACAGCGTAGAATGATTGAACGTGGGATGAGTACAAATTTTCAGGTTGAAGGTATAATTGGTGGTAATGGGTATTTAATCATGCAAGTGGAAAAGTTGAATAGCTTGTACACTTAGGTGCTGAGAAAGGGCTAGTAACTGAGAATACCTGGGACATACACAAGTGAGGTATAATATAAGTGGAAAAGTTGAATAGCTCGTACACTAAGGTGCTGAGAAAGGGCCAGTAACTTAGTGTACCTGGGACATACACAAGTGAGGAAGAAAGATGATCATTGTACCATGGTAAGGTCCCTGAGGATTGGCGAATGCATGTAAAGTGCCAATGTATAAAGGTTATAAGGACAAAGGTGAGCGTTTGAATTAATGAGGTATAGATCTGTTGAGTGTAACTAGTATGTGTATGGGACAGTAGGATTAGAGAGCGTTGGCATTTACAGAGCAACAGAATGGGGAGGAACAATGTAGTTTCAGAAGTGGTAGAGGATGTGTGGATCATGTGTTTGCTTTAAAGAATGTAGGAAAGAAATACTTAGAGAAACAGAATGATTTGTATGGGGGATTTATGGCTTTAGAGAAGGCATATGATAGCTTTATTGAGATGCTTTGTGGAAGGTCAAATTGAATGTTGGGAGACAGTCTGCTAGATGCAGTGAGAAATTTTTATCATTGGTGTATAGCATGTGTACGAGTAGGAAGAGAGGAGGATGAGTGTTTACAAGTGAAGCGAGGTCACCATGGCTTGTTTGATTTGTTTATGGATTAAGCGGTAAGGAGGGTAACTGCAACAGTTTTGGAAGGAGAGGCCTAAAGAAGATCCTCGCCAAGAGCGGATCATCAAGCAAAGAAATAGCCAAACGTATTTCCCTCTTCTTGAACATCAGTGAAACTTGTGATAGAGATAGCAAAATCCGACCAACACGCAAGATCTCCCATTGCAGCCTAATGTCCTCAGTGGACTTAACTGAAGAAAACCTACCCAGGAGCATCATATTCATCAGAACTGATTCCACATAACTAAACGACCAACTCAAGCTTGTAATCTACAACAAGAACATGAAGAATAAGAGCTTCGTCGTGGCCAACATTCTTGAATGGGACCAGAATGCCCTCCAGAGATACCAAGTAGCCTGTGAATTCACCTGTCAAGAAGACTGTAAACTCTTTGACAACATGAAGTACATGAGAGCCACAATCACCAGCCTCTCAAAGACGTATCATTATGCACCTCCAACTAGGCACGCCCAAGTCACATATGAATATCTAACATGGGACCAACCTAACGAGACAGTAGAGCGTAGATTCAACAAAAATTCTCAGACCTTCACATCTCGGACCTGCGTGACGTTTGACCTACAGTCAGCTGACGAGACACAAGCCAAGATCGTACATCTCCACTCCTTCAGGAATTTGATAATTTGTGGGAGATACGCACGACCCTAACCAACAATTTTCCCACAGTGCCCGTAGCCAGTAGTGATTAGAAATTACAGCCTCTTCTCTCGAATGCAAGGACAGAAGGATTGAGGGAATAGATATTGAGTCTTCGGGGCCTCAACATGTAGGATAGAGGAAATTGGAGCGATATGGTTTGCAGGGGACGACGTGCTGTCAGTAGACTGAGCCAGGGCATGTGAAGCAGCGTGAGGATACCACGGAAAGGTCTGTTGTCTTGTTTTGGTGTATTATATATACATGAAACCCGGAGCGAGAGAATGGATGAAAGTGATTAAGGCTTTTTCTTCGTTTGTTCCTGGCACTGCATTGCTGACGTTAGAAACTGCGAGCAAAGTGAAATATACATACATATATATTATCCCTGGGGACAGGGGATTAAGAATACTTTCCACGTATTCCCTGCGTGTCGTAGAAGGCGTGTAAAAGGGGAGGGAGCGGGGGGGGCTGGAAATCCTCCCCTCTCGTTTTTTTTTTAATTTTCCAAAAGAAGGAACAGAGGGGGCCAGGTGAGGATATTCCAAAAAAGGCCCAGTCCTCTGATCTTAACGCTACCTCGCTAACGCGGGAAATGGCGAATAGTTTAAAAAAATATATATATATATATATATATATATATATATATATATATATATATATATATGATTATTTTTATATTATACTTTGTCGCTGTCTCCCGCGTTTGCGAGGTAGCGCAAGGAAACAGACGAAAGAAATTGCCCCCCCCCCCCCCCCCCCCCCATACACATGTATATACATACGTCCACACACGCAAATATACACACCTACACAGCTTTCCATGGTTTACCCCAGACGCTTCACATGCCTTGATTCAATCCACTGACAGCACGTCAACCCCGGTATACCACATCGCTCCAATTTACTCTATTCCTTGCCCTCCTTTCACCCTCCTGCATGTTCAGGCCCCGATCACACAAAATCTTTTTCACTCCATCTTTCCACCTCCAATTTGGTCTCCCTCTTCTCCTCGTTCCCTCCACCTCCGACACACATATATATATATAATGTGCAGTCAAGGGTTTAAGTATTTCATTTTCACCTCTTTCAGTGTCCTTGGTTAAAGCCTGCCTAGGTTTGTCTTTTGATTCAACTCTTAATCCTTCGAATCATTCACAAAAAAGAACTCTTAGTTTGATGACTGTGAACATTTTCTCTTTCCTTTCATTGTACTGTGCATCGTATTCATTGTCTGTATACATAATTACATTCTAGGGAAAGAATATAGGTAAGCAGATACTTTACAGTGAAACATAACACTTATACTATTTCATAATTTGAATTATATATCGTTAAGTTCTCCCAGTTTCCCCGGGGAGGGACGTGACATTATGATACACATTGCATCAAAGATACTAAGGATATGTGGTAACGTTTGGTCTACAACCAAAGATACCATATTTCTTTCCGAAAGTCTTTAGAAACAGGTAAGGTTCAGAGACGCAGGCACGTCTCTTCTATTCCTAAGCCTTCACTTTGCACATATCTCTAAAACGATGACATAGACATCGGAATATACCAAGGCAGATATTGATTTCATCTACTTCTTGCAGTACCGTTGGAGTCCATGGAATGATACATTCCCTCGTAAAGGTGTTCTAAACATATTAAAGGTCACATCAATTACCATTTATCAATCACTAACATTTACTGACTATAATTTCCATATAATAATTAGCGTTCATCACAGTTTGCAGTCTCTAAGACCATCTTCAGCAGTGCAGCGATAACAAATCTTTCCGAAGTCGTCGACGCCCGTTTTCTTCTCAGTGTCTGGGAGGTTCGATCCCAGGCGCACCCTCTCACAGAACCGGATACGTCGTATCACCTTGTTCAATATGGAGAAATTATGTGTGTGTGAGTTACGTTTGAAGTAACAATAAAAGGGGGGGGAAAAGACATCTCATGATGATAAATCTGTAAATTTGGCGATATTTATCTTGTAATTAGGTGGTTACTTAAGGACGGCGATACCTTATCGCAGACCAACCAAGGAGGAGGATGGTTTTGGCGTTGTGGGAGGAGGGGATTATTATAGTCTCGGAGCCGCGGCCGGGGTGTTGAAAAACATTACTCTTGTCAAATAACTTGGACAGTAATGGTACGCTGCTTCAAAGTTGCCTTACTTATTAAGACCGTTTTTCACCGCCGCCAACGTGTGTTTCGTAGGTGGCGCATCGGTCGGGAAGGGGAAGGGAAGTGTGTATGTTTATCAAACGTGTTGCTTTACACTGTTTGCTACGAGGAGAGCCATAGCCCATTCCATATTAATTGAGAGCCAACGAGCCCGTTCGTCTACGCTCGAAAACATCTCGGCTTGCGGACGACCTCCCGATGTAGATGACCCAATGAGGGAGGTGTAGGATTACCTGGACACGGAAGAACGATTATTGAAATATCAGGTCATGTTAGAATTAGGAGAATGAGGGTAGGGTCAGAAAGCAACACATCAGTATTATGTAAACGAAAATTATAACAGGAACTATAAAAGACTCTATGATGAACATGTGGGTTAAAAAGAAGACTAGAAGTGTAGGCAGGAATGAGATAGATTGTGTGGTTGGAAGTAACCCATCCATATCCTCATTTTCTGTTGTCGAATAACTGCTGTTGGTATATCATGGCTTTCAGTCAGCAGACACTGCCGCAGATCACCTCGCCAGAGGAAGTAGTAGTATTGTATGGAGTGAGAAGTTCCTGCCAGCTCGGGAGTTATTATGGAGAGAAATAAATGCCACACAAACATCTGGACCTGAGAAGGCTGACGTCTATCCCAGATAAACTTCGAGCAGATAATTATTGAGGAGGAAGATTGGCAAAGAGAAGCAGTATGTCAGTGATCATAAAAGACATACGATGAGCGCTACGCGCCGGCTTTCCTAGTATGGCAGAATCTCGTCGAAGGTACGCTAGTAGGTAATCTCTCTCTCTCTCTCTCTCTCTCTCTCTCTCTCTCTCTCTCTCTCTCTCTCTGCATGGTATTCCCGCTTAAAGGTTAAAATCTCGTCACATATACTCATAGGTACTCTCTCTATATAATCCCACATAAGGATTACCCCTCCACGACCTCCCCTTGTCTCGCCTCGCAACACCACCTCGTTGGGGGTTCTCCCCGAAAGACGTCTGTCCATCCCCCACCACCCTGGTCGTCTCGTCTTCTCTGTGCCAGTCATACCGGCGTCAAGCACCTCTCCGTCAGGCATCAGCCGGGCAACACCTCGTATCTCACCGACAGAACACTGGGTTGTAATCACCACCATTATCAGGAGGCGGCAGTCTGTAGCCCCAGTGCTTGGCCGGGCTGGACGTGCTGGTCGCCACCTCCATTATTTCCCAGCTCCTAAAGCCTCCCATTGATTAGGTATCATCATCGTCGTCGTCATCTTCGAGTAAGTGGAGATCGAAATCTGTAATCGGGTCGGGAGATCTTTTGGTCGTAGTACAGGCAGCAGCAGACCGTGTGATGTTTTGTGATACATGGGTTCTTGTGTAGTTATAGTGTAAGGCGTTCTCAGGTCTTAACGTCGTCAGATTGGCAAGGGAAGTTAATGGACAAACCGATCAAACGTGTGTGTGTGTGTGTGTGTGTTGATCATCTCGCCAGTCTGTGTGGTTTTCTATGATGTACTGCGATGTTTTTTCAGTGGCTCGTTCAGGAACAAGCTCCAATGGCCAGACAACTATTGAATGTAACGTGAAAATGACGACCCGGAGTCATTGTCGAATTGTCTATCAGTCCCAGACTCGGGTTTTCTCATCGGGCTTACGTTTGTGAGACTCGCGTCTTCGTAACTGAGGTACATCAAAGTGATGACAAGCGGAACGCAACGTGGAAATATAGGCTAAATTATTAAGATTTTTCTTTTTTGTTTCGGACTGGAAGTTTTATTCTGTCGCCGTCTATGGAAAGTTATCAAATTGGACGAGTCCTGACAGGCAGTTCCTCTTATCTTGACTCTCAGTTTTTCATGTTAAACTTGTGCTTTAGTATTCACAAGGAGAGGGAGTACCGAGAATCATTTTAAACTCACTCCTGCTTATTCAAAAGAGAGAGACTTTAAATCCCTCTTTTCTTACAGCATTATTTTTTTGTTCCCACTGCAATTAATCAGATCGGCACCAGATTAGTCAGACTATGTGAAGAATAAATGTGCGGGAGAGTGCTTCCCCAGCTACTTCTCTCCCTCGTATGTGCTCAAATGCATCATCTGCTGGACAGGTGGTAGCTGTAGTGTAGAAGCAGCTACTGGAGGTCTCCAAAGCACTGTGGGTATTATGATGCTTAATCGGAATGAATATACGTAGTTCTTCAGCTGTTAACATACAGGGTTGGGCAGACAGAAAAGAGAAAACTGTACTCTATTCGAATATATTACAGGATAACTATACAAAAGCAGGACTGAATGATACAACGCCAGAAGTCCCCTTTTTTTCTTCGAAATGATTCTTTAGTGAAATTTATCGATGAGGTACCTGTCAAACCACCAGGGGCTGTCGAGCAACAGCTATGCTATGCATGTCAACATAGGTACTCAGAATGGTGGAAGGCATTACGAAAATCTGAGTACATGCCACAATAAACTTGTGCGATATTTCTATTATTTTCTATTGTTTTTCATTGGTGACACGGTCCATTTCTTTTTTGTTTGATTTGGAGGTCGGACAAGTTTTTTTTTTTGTCCACGTTGTACAAAGACTAAGCTTAAATAGTTATATTTTCATATTGACAACGTATAGTACATCATCTTCCTCTATGAAGACCAGACATGTGAAGTTGTTCATGAATTTTTAAATACGAGACCATGTCTTCGGAGGGAGGAAAGGTCTGATCGAAATAACTTACACCCAGCAATCATTTTAAGATATTTTTTTTTTTACGTCGTTTATTATTTTACGGGAAAATAATGTTCTAACATTTCTCAACCACATTTCCAAGTTAATGTAAACTAAACTCGTCAGAATATTTCCTGTTGTTTGGAAGACAGTAGCAGGGTACATAAGCTCTCTTACATAACTGATTACATGCAAATTGACAGTAACCTAAAGCATCCTGTTGCAGCTGCTGCAGTTACCATGGACGTTGAACATTGACTATGTTGACTTTGGGTACGTAATCCACTCATGCGCCACGAGCACAGTGAATAGACTTTTGTAGCTGTAGACAAGTTTTGGTCAAAAGTACACTTTGCTACAGGAAGCTTACAGACCAGAGGCAGTAGTAACTCTTTTTTTTTTTTTAAGTTTTTAAACCTTTTTTTTCATAGATTCATTCGAACTGGAGAAATGAATATCTTTTTCGATCTTTAGCAAGTCGCTGAAAGATGGCTTTTATAAATTCTGAATCTCGTTTTCCCAGAAAGGTTATGAGACTAAAATTGTTCTGTTGTTGGTTATTCTATCATACACGAAGTACTTGGCTCACCGTCCTGCAAATGCAACTGAAAACTTTAATTCATTTTAACAGTTAGCTGGAAATTGTCTGGTGTCCAGCAAACAAGGCTTTGTTGGAAAGTATGAGAGAAAATCGTGGGTAACTGATTCATTTCGTCACCCAAAAATTCCAAAGGTTTCTACGGTATCATTTTTTTTTTAGATGCCAGGGAGTAAATAAACCTTTTTAATCGATTTCCTTCTTTTTAACCCAAAACATCAGCTGATCACCCAATCAAAGGCTGATCTTCTAATCTAAGGCTGATCGGCCAATCCTCTTATGATCATCCAGTCATCTGTCATCTATTCCAACCACTGGTATGACATCTCCCATTTTTCATCTCGACAGACAAGCGTACGTAGACAGACAGACAACGAGCAACCCATATATATATATATATATATATATATATATATATATATATATATATATATATATATATATATATATATAATATGATTGAACCGGAAGCAAAATCAAAAAGCTACTGAGTATGGTCAGGCCTGAGAATTAGATGTCAAATTCCCGAATCAAACAATCGAAACGTCGACTTATGACATGATCGAGACCACGAATAGTGACCGCATTACGAGTAAACCAATTTTCAAGTATCCCGTCCTCGACACTTTGAGTCCATATGCAGCTGACCATCACCACAAAGTGGTGCAGTAGGATCAACACAGAGAGACGTTACCAGTCAGTGAGACTGTGTGCAGATTTTCATCAAATTCATGCTCAGCATTTTCACTGATCCTGCTGGAGAAAGAAAGATGTGATTTCCACTATGCGTTCATCTGCCACGGTTACATGCTGTGGGAGACGATGCTACTGGGTATGGTTGTATGTCCCTCTGGCTGTGAGGAGGGTCCCAGGCAGGCAGGCGCCCTGTGGGATCCTGGTTATTGTCTGTCTCCCTTTGTTGGTTGAGGTGTCAGGGTATCCTTGTTTGTGTTTTATCGTCTGGTGGCTGGGTGCGCTGAGGATGCTGGGGGAATCCTTGGTCTGCAGGGATCCCACGGTAGTCTTGCCCACAGTTGCACCATCTTGGTCAGGATGTGCAATGGAAATGCTTTTCATTCTAGAGGTTTTCAAATGGTTTATAGTGATTCTCATACAGTGTACATTTGAAGCAGCTTCTCATTCCTCATGTTCCTAGTTTTCGATTCCTCCATAAAATCCTTTATCGTGCCTCTTTTCCCTAGTTCACCACATAACCTTTTCCCCTTCTAGAGATATTTCTGGAACTTTTGTCTTCCCTCTGCTCTTCTATCTTCCAAGACGATCTGAAAGGCAAGAAGCACACTTGCTGGAAGTCGCAGGTTCGTTCCCTGCTGGGGCTACCATACATTTGTGGGCAAGGCAGCAGGTTTGGATGGTATTGCAGTGGAATTTATTAAAAAAGGGGGTGACTGTATTGTTGACTGGTTGGTAAGGTTATTTAATGTATGTATGACTCATGGTGAGGTGCCTGAGGATTGGCGGAATGCTTGCATAGTGCCATTGTACAAAGGCAAAGGGGATAAGAGTGAGTGCTCAAATTACAGAGGTATAAGTTTGTTGAGTATTCCTGGTAAATTATATGGGAGGGTATTGATTGAGAGGGTGAAGGCATGTACAGAGCATCAGATTGGGGAAGAGCAGTGTGGTTTCAGAAGTGGTAGAGGATGTGTGGATCAGGTGTTTGCTTTGAAGAATGTATGTGAGAAATACTTAGAAAAGCAAATGGATTTGTATGTAGCATTTATGGATCTGGAGAAGGCATATGATAGAGTTGATAGAGATGCTCTGTGGAAGGTATTAAGAATATATGGTGTGGGAGGCA
Organism: Panulirus ornatus; assembly: GCF_036320965.1. Lineage (NCBI taxonomy): Eukaryota > Metazoa > Arthropoda > Malacostraca > Decapoda > Palinuridae > Panulirus > Panulirus ornatus. The sequence continues at coordinate 28,971,189 of NC_092241.1, forward strand.
AGTTGTTAGAAGCAGTGAAAAGTTTTTATCGAGGATGTAAGGCATGTGTACGTGTAGGAAGAGAGGAAAGTGATTGGTTCTCAGTAAATGTAGGTTTGCGGCAGGGGTGTGTGATGTCTCCATGGTTGTTTAATTTGTTTATGGATGGGGTTGTTAGGGAGGTAAATGCAAGAGTTTTGGAAAGAGGGGCAAGTATGAAGTCTGTTGGGGATGAGAGAGCTTGGGAAGTGAGTCAGTTGTTGTTCGCTGATGATACAGCGCTGGTGGCGGATTCATGTGAGAAACTGCAGAAGCTGGTGACGGAGTTTGGTAAAGTGTGTGGAAGAAGAAAGTTAAGAGTAAATGTCAATAAGAGCAAGGTTATTAGGTACAGTAGGGTTGAGGGTCAAGTCAATTGGGAGGTGAGTTTGAATGGTGAGAGGCTGGAGGAAGTGAAGTGTTTTAGATATCTGGGAGTGGATCTGTCAGCGGATGGAACCATGGAAGCGGAAGTGGATCATAGGGTGGGGGAGGGGGCGAAAATTTTGGGAGCCTTGAAAAATGTGTGGAAGTCGAGAACATTATCCCGGAAAGCAAAAATGGGTATGTTTGAAGGAATAGTGGTTCCAACAATGTTGTATGGTTGCGAGGCGTGGGCTATGGATAGAGTTGTGCGCAGGAGGATGGATGTGCTGGAAATGAGATGTTTGAGGACAATGTGTGGTGTGAGGTGGTTTGATCGAGTAAGTAACGTAAGGGTAAGAGGGATGTGTGGAAATAAAAAGAGCGTGGTTGAGAGAGCAGAAGAGGGTGTTTTGAAGTGGTTTGGGCACATGGAGAGAATGAGTGAGGAAAGATTGACCAAGAGGATATATGTGTCGGAGGTGGAGGGAACGAGGAGAAGAGGGAGACCAAATTGGAGGTGGAAAGATGGAGTGAAAAGGATTTTGTGTGATCGGGGCCTGAACATGCAGGAGGGTGAAAGGAGGGCAAGGAATAGAGTGAATTGGAGCGATGTGGTATACAGGGGTTGACGTGCTGTCAGTGGATTGAATCAAGGCATGTGAAGCGTCTGGGGTAAACCATGGAAAGCTGTGTAGGTATGTATATTGCGTGTGTGGACGTGTGTATGTACATGTGTATGGGGGGGGTTGGGCCATTTCTTTCGTCTGTTTCCTTGCGCTACCTCGCAAACGCGGGAGACAGCGACAAAGTATAAAAAAAAAAAAAAAAAAAATATATATATATATATATCACATCACAAATGCTCAACAAACGAACACGCACTGAAAAATTCTCCTTTACAGGTAGAACAAATGACTGTTGGTAGGTTGTGTTTGCTTTGCTTTGCTCTTGAATTGCTTGAGTCTCATACTGTGTTTTGTGGAGATGCAACTTCACTTTAAGTGATAATACATTATGTATAACGGGCCATGGCTCTTGACCGTTGTAGTTGAGATCCAGTTGACCAAGACCAGTCCGTAGAGGGTCAGAGGTGCGATCACCTGACCAACACCCGACACCATGACCTTGTACCAAACGCTGTTCGTATTTACAAGACTTGTCCTATATGCCTACTACTGTGAATGCCATACAACCATGCTTCAGGTGTTAATGTCACTAGCAGTAATGGATATGAACTCGTGGATAACTGTATTCTGATCTACATATCTAATGCACATTGTGGCCAACTCTTAGTTCATGATATGTCACTTCGTCAATTGTTTGTAAAGCACGCGAGGTCTTCGTTTCAGTAACAATGTCCTTCTGAATTATCTTTAGGTGTGATGATTTTAGGATTGATGATTTGATGATTAGGTTTTGATGATGTAATTTGATTCTGAATAAAAAATGAACTAAACCTAAATTTCTTTGACGAGGTCTTTCAAGACGCGACTCAAGACTTTTATTTTTCAATGTTTCGATAGATTTGTTTTCAGTTTTTAGCATTAGCGAGGTAGCGTTGAGAATAGATGGACGATTGGTTTCACTCCACACTATGAGCTGTCATGAATGATGCGTTTCCGAAAGTGGAGTACTCTGCCCACAGTCATACCACACAGACTTTTCCGTGGTTACCAAACTTGAGGAAGAGAAATCTACATAAGTCTGTGGTTCCTGTACCTACGGTACGCAGGCATTTAGTGTCGCTACCGTTAGAAGAATTAGTTCCATTTCCATTCTCATCTGAATTACAAACGTATGACACGGCATCATACAGTGAATTAGTGAACCACTGTCAGAGCGGTCTTGACTGTACCTCATCCTCATGGTACTGATAGTGTCGGAGATTGTCGCCGTATCCATAAACCACGTCATGAACGTCGTCTGACATTTGTAGGATGTGAGAGAGAGAGAGAGAGAGAGAGAGAGAGAGAGAGAGAGAGAGAGAGAGAGAGAGAGAGAGAGAGAGAGAGAGAGCCGAGTCTGTTCGGGTAGGTTGGGTGTGATAAGCCAGGTGAATGATGGGGACATGACATTGCCCCACGTCTTCGGAGTATCTGAGGGAGCAGTCTGTGTAAGGAAGTCAGGTGAATCGATAGATATTTCTAACACTACCCCATTGCAACTCTGTATAGTTACTCTCTACACATGCGATCTAGGAGTCACGAGAAACTATTCTCTAGGAAACAGTAACGTGTTGGTCAGTTTCCTGCGTTAACTGCGAATTAAGAGAAATTTGTGTGAGTTATAACAACTTTCTATCATAATCTATCCTACATTCATCAAAAAATTTTTTGAACAGCACTACTGCCATGAATGTTTGGACTTCTAAAACGCATTTATTACGCTCATAGTCTCATCTTAAAACAGGCTTTTTATATAGAGGCTCTCCAGAACGGGCACTCTAATAAAACATCGAAGCGTAACACTTTTGTTAACATTATATGATGACCACAGGCATGATTTGCCTGACGTGATATTTGCACCTAACATACTTTATAGATATTTCCACACCACGTCACTTCCACTGAGCAGCAGCGTGGTCATGTCAGCAGGACGATAGGCAATCGTATATCCCAAAAGCGCCCACGCTGCTGTGCTTTACATGTATGACTGAGTTACATCCATCATGTTGTGGACCCTTTTGGATATACCTGGTCATATGATACACCAGTATAGCTGCACCCGGTCGCAGGGTACGGAGATGCGGGTATTACCCACATCTCTGTACCATGTGACCGTGTACAGCTACTGTACACAGCTGTACCATATGACGAGGTACATCCACAAGTCTTAACAACATGAGGGTGTGTGCACCCCCTGACTGATTGATGCCTGGACATACCCAACCACTAGTTCACCATAAGAACCGAGAGGCCGCAGCCCCGGCCCCAGCGCAGCACCTGCAGCGATCAGTGTGTCAAAAGTCCATGAGGCACATGAATTTATGAACCATTACCTGAACGCCGGCCCGCGCCGTGCTCTTAACAACCTGACGTAGATTTAGATAAAGCAAACACTCTGCCCTTCACGGCGGCCAGATTTCTGCACCTGTCAATAGCGGCTCGCTCTGCAGTAAGGTGCAGTTGCTTGGGCCCCGATGATCCCGAGATACCTGGTGTAAATATGGTGCAGCAAGAAAGGAAGAGAAAACGGTTGAAGGATGATGTAGGGTATGTGGTCTTCCTGTACCCACGTGCACATTGGAACTCTCGGTGCTATTCTTAGTCGATTTAAGACTGCTTTTGACATTTTCCCCCTCACCGCCGCTAAGAGTACGTAAGTTAGGAATATTTTCAATTTCCTTTTGACGTTTTGACGAACATCTTTTCCCGTAAAGAACGTGCTTATGTTCTTAAGATGTTTATCAAGATGTGGTGGAGTGTTTGATAGATATATCTCGGCTTGCTACGTGGTAGGACCCGGGTTTGAATCCTCGGTGGTCAGAGGTAAATCGTTCCCAGCTATTCTATGTGTTCAGTATGTGTTAAGCAGATACATATCTTAAGTCTTTTCCCGTAAACTCATGGCAACCAGTCGATCCCACTGGACTGTTCTTGCGTACCACATGATCGCCTAGTTCCTCAGGAGTCTGCTCTTATGTAGACCAGGTACATTATGACCACCAGCTGATTCTTTTCCTTATGGTTCCTTTCGCCCAAGCGTTAAGGGGGAGTTTGGATGCCCAAGCTTTCCGTGTCTGATTTGAAGTCTTTTTACAAACAAGAATATATCGCCTCTCAACATCGTTAATTGTGGAAACCTGAGTTGTGCTTCTTCATTTGATACATTACCACAAGAGTTCAGTTGATCCATTTGAAGTATTTTGAGAGGAATATTCTATCTATGGCGTTCTTGGATTTCCTCTGGATGGTTTTCCTCTGATGTTGCTCTTGTTTTCATCATCATCATTATCATGCCTGGAGGATCGTTCGTGCTAACCAGGGACTATTCTGAGTATTACGTGAGACAAAACATCTGTTTAATCAACAAATCTTTCTTGAAATTTGAATGGAGATGAATGGATTAGGAGTCACCTGAGAAAGTGATGTCCCAACAAAGTCTTGTATTGCGACGAAGCGTGGTAAAACATGCGAACTACTGCCTTGTAATCAGGTATTTTAGGAGTACGAGAAGGGAGCTCTATAATCGTGGGGCCTCATCTCTCGCTTTATTACTGTACGTGTGCATTAATATCAACCGTGTGCATTAATATCAAGGCCTTTTTTTATCTGTTTCAAATGGACTATCCTTGTGTCCTTCATACGTAACCTCGTCATGCGTGAGGTGAGGCTACAATGCTTTGTGTTTCTGTCTACATGTGCTAACAAGTTTCCTGTTATTACTCGAGACCAAAAAAGAAAAAACGCAGGAAAAATATGAAAGAGCTTTTGGCTATCATGGGGCCAACACCTCGCTCATTAGAAATATAGAACTATGGTATTGACTCGCGTAGCCACGACACCTTTCTGGACTAGTTCCCATTCATCAGCCGAGCATTGACCACTCATACACAAAGACTGCCTGAGCTGCGGTGTGCCCAGATGACTACAGTACACTAGGCATTTGACAAGGTGCGGTCTCTATCGATGACGTTCGCTAGTTTGTGTAGCGCCCATAGAAATGCAGAGCATTCAAGTTATGGAAGTAATGAGTAGCAGAAGAGATGAATGTAACAGGGTCCCACTGAGTTCAGAATACATACGAGGACATTGGTGCTATTTCAGGTCTCGAGTCTCTTCACTGAAACTATTTACTCACTCTCAGTACATATGAAAAGTTTGTCATTAGCGTATAAAACTTAGACTCATTGTTTCTGGGAATGTGAAAGAAAATCATTGTTTCTGGGAATGTGAAAGAAAATCATTGTTTCTGGGAATGTGAAAGAGAACCGATTGCCTTGTGGAAACTACGAGTAAGAGCGCCGAGCGTTATACTTGAAGGTTAACAGCGAGGGATCGTGTTTGACGTTAGCGCGTAGTAAAAAGGTCTACCATTCCCGTCGGAGAAGGATATGAATAAGAAACATGATTCTGCGAGATTCTAATAAAGATTACACGTATAGGTGCCTTCGTCGTGAGACACAAGAGATGGCAGGAGGTGCAGTAATTCTTGCCCTGGTATATGACGTAGTTAACTGCATATTATAATTCACCGGCTGTGAGAGTGCAGAAAGCGTGGAATAAAAATCTGCACATGATGTAAGGTGTACCGAAAGTGTTCGGTTTCGCTTGAGAAGCTGTTCTTCGCTCATATATCTAGAGATATGCGGACGCAAGTCCCGTGAGACGGATAGTCCCGAAAATCCTGGTACGCGTTAGGTCGAGGCTATATACAGATCCCCTCGTCTCACCCTTCAAGACTAAAAGGATTCGATACAGCTTCGTTCAGACGTGTCGTAGAACTTTCGCGACTGAGTGAACACATGCGTTCGAACTATATACAAGAGACCTTATAACTAAACACCTAAATGCAAAAAATGAACAAAAGAGTAACAAACAAAAGGATCCTCCATATGTGTTTGTTATATTGTATCGTTTAGCAGATTTGCTTTGATTTCTTTTATGAAAAAAATCAACCTGTTTGATGAAAGTAAAGCAGTTGATGTCATCTACTGATTTTCAAAAAACTTTCGATGAACACCCTCACCAAAGGTTACTGACAAACGTTTACTCAGATGGTATAGATGGTGTTGTACGTTGATAGTTCAGCAATTGGCTGACTGGCCATAAAAGAGTCGTGATTAATGGCGAACCTTCTGAATAGTTAGACGTAACAGATGGGGTGCCACAGGAGTCAGTCTTGGGACCGGTTTTCTGTCTCATATATTTTAATGATATTGATAATGAGCTTTACTGTGATATCTGCATACGCGGACGATACTAAGTTGGCTTGTAAACCTACAACAGAAACTGAACGTCTGTTGCTTAAAACTGACGTAGACAAACTGGGCTAACAGGTGGCAAATAAGTTTTGGTATTGATACGTGCAGTGTTTTAAGTACTGGTGGTAAAAATGAATAGGCAAGGTACTATATGAATTCTCATGAGGTGCATAGGGTCAATGAGGAAATGGACTTGGGTGTACTAATCTCTGGCAAATAAGAAGTGCACAGAAGCATAAGGAAGGGTGATACATGTTTTAGATTCAGTAAGAATCCCTTAGAGGCAGTTAATTTTTCCATTTTCAATAAAGAACTGAAGTTGTTGTTGAAAGGTAATGGTTCTCTTATCAAACACGATAAGTTCCCAAGTGCACTTTCGTGTAATAATAAGGAATCCTTGGTAAGGAAGTTATCCTCACTCTTCATCGCTCACTGGTGCGTCCCCATCTTGAATACTGTATTCAGTTTTGGCCACCTTACTTGAGGAAACACAAAGACAGAATGGAGTGCCGAAGCGAACTACCAGGATGATTGCTGGCGTGAGGAACATATTAGAGCCAACTAAACGTATGAAAGCTATTTAGCTTAGAAAAGAAAAGGTTGAGGTGAGCTAATACAAGTATTAATGATAATCAAATTACTCGATAATATCGATCTAACGAACTATGTAAAGACAGATGTCTGATTTCACTAGTAGTAATGGATATGAACTCGTGGGCAAGTCTCGCTTCGAATGATGCGAAGTACTTTTTCTTCAGCAGTTTTGTTAACATTTGGAATGATTGAACAGTTAGAGTAGCTGTAAGTAGGACCATAGATACCTTGAAGCATAGACGATAAAAATTGTGCTTTTAATCCACGACTGTCACTACCTGCACCTCCATTGCTATATGCTGATTACAGCTGTATGTCTTTTCTCCTCCTACCATAAGTTTCTGTTCTCTTTCACTATCGCATGCAGCCTCATCAAAACCCTTCAGCCTCATCAAAACCCAATGGTCTATTGCTGTTTCAGTTCATCATTGATAGAATGTACTCATACACAAAGGTGTATTAGAATTATATCGTTCCATACCTATAAGTCTGCATAGAAATTGCTTAAACTTTCCCTTTAGACGGTAAGTGAAGCAGCTCGAGGTCATGCCTGTGTTTTTCTTCCTGCAGAAAGGATGTTCCAACAAAGTTTGGTGATTGCCATTTCATTAGCTTTTTAAAAGGAATGCGTAAAAGACAGGCAGGCAGACGTAGACATCCTCCTAATTTCAGATGTGAGGGGGTATTGAAGCTTTTGCAACCCATCGGATCTTCTTGCTAAGTTTGGTCCAAGTCCCTTCACTGATTAAAGAGAATAAAGTATATAGCACACAGACTGACAGACGGAAGACTGATGGAAGCCCTTTCCAGCTGTTTTGTTTACGCGCGAACAATAGTACAGATGAACTCATTTCTAGCCATCATGACTCACTCCAACAGGACGTAGCTCTCAGTGATTGACGTGAGACGAAAGGTGTTCGATTACTAATAATCGAATAGTCATTTCCCTAATATGGGTAATATAGCCGAATGGTAAGCGTACCATCATGGTACCACACAAATGTGTTGTAGGGCAATTTATATATATATATATATATATATATATATATATATATATATATATATATATATATAATATATATATATATATATATATATATATATATATATATATATATATATATATATATATATATATATACACACACATTTCTTGTGTCTCCCTGATGATATGATTATTACACGAAAGTGCACTTGGGAACTTATCGTGTTTCCTTTTCCCCGTGGACTCATAGGGAATATATATATATATATATATATATATATATATATATATATATATATATATATATATATATATATAATAATTTCGTCACCTTTACTCGTACGTCTTAATGATGGTGATTAAAGCCGACAGTAGAAAAGTTGCGTTATCCGACTGAACTCGCACATAGGTCACTGGCCACCACTGACTCTTAACAAACAAGCAACATGTACTGACTGCGTTCAGCCTGGAGTCCTGGCGTGGTTATCTGCCTCAGGTGTCCGTCTGTGTCTGCAGTGTCGGCCTGTCAGAACTCCGCGATAACATCTTAGTTACGATCGAAATTAATGTAAGTATGGAGCCGCCATCTCTCTCCCCTGGGTTCAGCCGTCAGATAGCTAGTTGTACGAAATATATTGTTCGAGATGGTATGAACGATGACTGGTGCTCCCTAGGAAGAGAGTTATATATTGGAAATGTGTTCCCCCCTCTTTTTTTATCGAGCAGGAAATTATGTATAACAAAACATGAAAGAAAGAAAAATTAAGGGACATTTTTTTGTATTTCCTTTTTTTAGTCCGTTTTTTAACTGTATTTCTTAGAATAAAAAATGATTTGATCATAACAGTACTATTATTGTTTTTTCTTGTTCCCGTTGAAGATCGTTTAGTTTCGTAGAACAAATATCTGGTGGCTTCGTTAAACAATGATATGTATACATCTACATATCAGCTTTAATCTCAAGACGAAAAAACAGTTTTTATCTAGTCAAGTATATTTCTAGGTATCGAGTAGATATCTAGATAAATAATGAAACCTGAGTGATAACAGTAATTAAACGAAAGGATTTTTTTCTACCTTAGTGACATTAACGATTATCATAATCTTTATATCAGCCTCAAAGATAAAGATGTAAAACTATTTTTTGATACTTGTTCACCGTTTCCCGCTTAGCGAGGTAGCGCAAGGAAGAGACGAAGATCTGCCTCCTTTGCTTTGCTTACATTCACGCTCGGTGTCAGGTGTAAGTCGCCGACACCAGAGACTTCCTATCAAGAGACAAGCCCCACAGACTTTCCTGTGGTTTCTCCTGACCGCATTATGTACATCGCCCGCTGTATACCAGATCACTTCAATGTGCATGTACGCCTTACGCCCTCCTGCATATTTAGGCCCGTTTAACTCGAGGTATCTTTTATTCCATCTTTTTGACTCGTTCTCGGTCCTCCCAATCACCTTGTTCCCTCTGCTTCTGACACGTATTCTCTCGTAGTCAACCTCTCCTCTCTCATGTGCTCAATGTATCCAAACCGTTTTAGCACACCTTCAACACCTTCATTTTTTTTTTATCTAGAGCCAATGCCTTTATGTATAGAACACCTTTGGAGACTGATATAGTGTTAAGCACACCCAACTTTGCCCTCACAGACAGCGGCATCTTCCACGCCCTCTTAGGTGCACCTAGGTATATCCCTCACAACAATCTTCTAAGAGTTTGAGTACAACATGAAATGCATAGCACCAGCCAACCAACCAAACAAGCGCTAATATATTCCCTCTCTCCCACAAGCAGGGGGCATCGTTACATACAATGTTCAAAAACTGCAATAGTATACAAAGTCATTATCACACACAGTAGATTGAGTTATACAGTCCAGGTGATTACAGAAGACATATTAGTCCACTAAGGGATAGCAAATCCGCTATAATAACATACCGTCTGATACAAGTTTTTCAGTAAAGTAATCTTACAGATCCTTCAAGGACTTGTCAAACTGGCCATTCCGCATTATAGCGTTCCAGTGTAAGCCTACAAGGTTTCAGTCTCACTGTGCATTTTGTGATAAATCCTACTGGTTCTGCATCAGTAACTTGTCACAGGTATCCGTAGGCAAGTCTTATTCTTGTGACAATATCGCTGTGAGGGTATTAAGCATCCTCAGACATCCCAAGTCATTTCTCAGATTAGAATTTCTCGGTATACTTGGCCAAGAGCAGGCTTCACTGATTAATAGGTCCTTCTTGTCATGTCTCTTTGCCCTAATATGAGAGGGCACCAAAGGTATTTTAAGCTTGAATTAGTTTTTTTTTTTCTCTGGCTCCAGAAAGATATAACTTGGCACTTGTTATCTTCCTTTATCTAGCTTGAGAAGTGAACGAGGCAAACGCACCCCTCGAATGAGGAATGACCACTCCATTGTTGTCGTTGTTCATATTGGTCAGCTGTAGTATTCGATCCCAGTATTTCACAGTGCGTGGTAAGCTTGCCAAGATTTGCCATCTAATTTCTGAGGAAAAGTACCCAACTTTTTTTAGCCTAAGGTTTGAAAAATGTTAGGAAATTACAAAAATGTGCTCGCAAAATACACTGTGCACCCATGTTCTTAAACACTACATATATATCCCACATGTCTTGATAACTCTAGAGAAGCAAAAAAAAAATACAGTTCTACAATTCGACTGTTTTAGTTCAGGCTCTGGTAAGGTGCTAACGATGGTAAGGTGTTTCGTTAACGTATGATGAGAAACTTAGTGACAATACGTTCAGTAAATATCACCTCCTTAGTGTATGATCTTGTCATGATTGATACTTACGAATAAAACGAAACCGAGCGACCACAGATTAGCGTCTTTTGTGTGTAGCTTGGTTGAATTCAACTCAAATGACACCTGGCAGTTGTGCGATATCAGCGTATGTCATCATATCTCGTTATGCAAAGTGTCTCAAGATAGGTGAAAATAAGACACATCCATAACTGAGGGTTAGGTGTTGCTTGAAGACAAATCGTCTCATTAATCGGACTGAGGATATTGATGATCTGATCATGCTGTAATCTACGTGTGAGTTTGTTAGAAAACTAGTATGAGACTTTTTATCCCGCTGGTAACAAGCACTACACACATCAAGAATGAGCTCGTGCCATTTTGTTGTTTTTTGACGCGTGTGTTTTTATTCCTGCTTGTGTTTTATTTCATCTTGCGTTTGTGTATTATGAAACTAGAGTTACATATCAAAGAACTTTTTTTTTTCTTGACATTTATTGAAAACGAAGGAATATTCTCTAAAATAGATATTCATCATCATAAATTCACCGTCTCTTATGCTTTCAGTTTGTTTCTCAAGCAGTTATATTTCAAGCATTGATTTGAATGTCTTGGCTTCTGCTGAGCTATTAAACTGTCTATAAAGCCCTTATGAACGTTATACTATGTACACTTTTATCAGTGAATTACTGTAGATTACAGGGTATACGTGTCGATAGACGAGTAAACGATGGGATTATGTAGAGTATCACGGATGAGTGAGTAATAAGGATAAGGCAAGAAGTCACTTGATACTGACTCAAAAAGAAACCATTAAAGACTGAGTGATGTAACCACATGAAAGTTGGTTTTAATTTGTCCGTTCAAGGGAACTGTACGGAGGTGAGCTGGCCCTTAGCCAGGAGGTGTGTTGGTCTGTGGCGGTCACTGTAACTCCTATTGGTAGCAGTAGTAGTAGTAGTAGTAGCGTGGGTCGGACCGTGCAGATGCGGCGTGTTGGGATTGTGAAGGCCGTCCATTACCAAGCTTGTCAAGACGATGCTGTGTTGGTCATGTAACGGCCGCTGACACTGCTGATGATAGTTATGGTGTGGGGTAACTAACGTTCTGTGTTGGTGTGTGGGTGCCCTTAGTACTCCTACTGCCGGTGTGGGTGATGCTGGAGGTGTTAGTCTGCGACTAGCCAGTGAGTGGCACTCCTGATGGTTCTGGTGCAGGTGGAATTTCATCCTCAGGATATGTCTGTGCCACGGCCGACGGTGGTCTTGGCGATGGAGAAGATGCTGTAGGTTTAGATGGGTCCTTGTGTGTCGAGTCTTTTCACTGGGTAGTGATGTTTTTTTTCCCTGTGTGAGTGCGAACTCACTCACGTGCTTCTTCATTGGCCTTGAGAAGCCGATCATGGTTCTGCTGGCGGCGCTGATGGGTTACGAGTACCAGTGTTGCCAGCAACATGTACTATGGAGATGGTATTTATCTATGCAGAGTCCATTGGTGCCTCAGCTCGTACAGGTAATGCAAATGGAACTTATCTGTTGTGTTTCTTCGCGATGGTTGCTGGTCCATTGTTCGTGGTAGTTATGAGGGTGGACTTAACCAATAGCAGCGGTCGCTGTTGCTTCAAATGGTTGTGGGTATATTGCAGGTTGGAGACTTAACGTATTGCGATGATATGCGACGATCACCGATTCTCGTGGTGGTGGTGATACTGTAGCTGGGACATGCGTCAGATGCTGTAGTGATCTGTAGCGTCCATTGGTGATCTTGCAGGTCATAATACTGCTGCAAGTAGGACATTACACGAGTCGTTGGTCTGTAGTGTCCACCGCTGGTTCTCTCGCTGGTGATGATGATGGTGTAGGTGAGACTCTGCTTACTAATCTGGTCTGAGATGGTCACTGGAGAACCTGCTGATGGTACTGGCATGATGTGGGTATACTCCCGTGCTTTGTGGTGGACGATCGATAAAGTTCGTGTTTATCGGGTTCGTGTGAGCTAGACCTGACTCACGGATTTTAGCTTGTGATTATTTATTTGTACAATACAGAGTGGGAGTTTTACCCACATGGGCCCCACCATGGCCATTAAAGTGGCGTGGCGGCATCCTGAATTAAGAGTCCCATATTCTTTGTAAGATTATATTTATATGGAGGCCCTATTTTCGTATGTCACATCCTCCATACTTTTCATTTACCTGGGTTGAATTTCATTAACCATGAAACGAACTATCTTTGTAGTTTAAGTCCCTATTACGGTTGATCCTCTCATCTTCGCTTTTCGCTTCCCTCATGACCTTTGCATGATTCGCTGAACATAGTCAGGCAGGAACCCATTCCCACTAGTACTGTACAAAGTAATATGAAAGAATACTAAAGTATTAAAGTAGAAATAATCACAGGGTCCGCTATTTGTGATAGTGAAGAAACAGGAAACTCACGGATCAGTGTGGCAAGATCGGAAAAAACACATAGTTTTCAGAGAAAAACCTGTCAACTTTTCATAGACACAAATGTCTGTCAGTCATAGATTTAAAGCGATAAATCTATTAAGTTTAAACTTAAACGTATTATGGTACTGTTTTCAACTGCCCCTTATAAGTTGTTCATCAGCCCATGTGCTAACAATGCTGTTTAAGAAAATGTATTTCGCCTCACTCGAGGTAAAACTTTACCCAGGGAGGTTCTTGTCCATCATACGAGTGCATATTTAGCTCATCGTAACACGGGAGAATTAGCGAAATAAATGTATATCTGATAAAGATTAAGTCATGAAAAGTATATGAAATATACGCAACTCTAATTCACAATTGTCGAAACGAAATATACGCAACTCTGAACACTGAAGCAAAACAAGTTTCTTGTCTGTCCTTCCACAATTGTCGAAACCTTTGCTATCTTGATAGACACTCACCGTACGATCCGACTTACAATACGGGTGAAAGTGAATAATACAAATCATTCATATCATACGAATCTGAGGAAGGGAAAAAGTGCTGTTGAGCAAGAAGATCATTCGCTGGGATTATCGATGGCTCGTATGGAATAATGTAATGCGAGAGAAAGTATTACATTTGCTATGGAAATGAAATTCTGGCGCGCTTGTCTTGAGGCTCCATGATGATGATTCACGCTGTGATGAGGATCAAGCCGATGGAGTAAGATGAGCGGGTCAGTGATGATTTACAAATGGATGTGTGGAGGGCGCGTGTCTGGAGGAAGGTGTTAGACTAGGGAGCTATATACTGGGTCTAGCGGTAGAGGTAAGACGAGGCTCTTCGTTGAGAAAATTAGGTCACAACCTTAGGGCACAGTGGTGAGTGCGTTTCAGTGTACACAGTGGTGAGTGTGTTTCAATGTACACAGTGATGAGTGCGTTTCAATGTGCACAGTGGTGAGTGTGTTTCAATGTACACAGTGGTGAGTGCATTTTAAGGTACACAGTGATGAGTGCGTTTCAATGTACACAGTCGTGAGTGTGTTTCAATGTACACAGTGATGAGTGCGTTTCAATGTACACAGTGATGAGTGCGTTTCAATGTACACAGTGATGAGTGTGTTTCAATGTACACAGTGGTGAGTGCGTTTCAATGTACACAGTGGTGAGTGCGTTTCAATGTACACAGTGGTGAGTGCGTTTCAATGTACACAGGGGAGAGTGCGTTTCGAGGAACACAGGGGAGAGTGCGCTTTCAGGGTAGATCGAATCGTGTAAAACGTCTGGTTCAAACGTTTTCTCTTTTGATAATTACCCAGGACCAATTTCTATGAGAGAGTCGTGATATTACCCCAGACGTCTTTCTAAAGGCTCTTGCAGCTCCTGACTGCGCTACGTCCAGTAGCAGGGAAATTTAGATGTCTTTGAGGCGATAAGTTCTCTGACGAGGCTATACTGACAACGATACAACCTCGCCAAAAGGTGACCTCTCACTCACGAGATGACCTCTTGCATGAAAAGCACGGCTCTGGTGGTGGCAGGAAGAAAAAGACCGAGGTGATAATGTAATAGGAGAAATCATGAGGATCGCACTGGCGATGTGGTGGTATGACGACGGGGTTGTAGCGCCAGCGATGTGCTGGTATGAATAGATTAATGATTATGGTGTAGTAGACTGTTGGCTTAAAGCTTAATTTTCTTTTCTTATTTTGGAGGATGGATTAAAGACGTTGCAACTGAGACGTGTGTGTGTGTGTGTGTGTGTGTGTGTGTGTGTGTGTGTGTGTGTGTGAGAGAGAGAGAGAGAGAGAGAGAGAGAGAGAGACATGAGTGATCATGGTTATGGGAACATGATGCGGGTTTGTGCCTACGAGTAGAAAATAAAAGTTTCGTGATTGCAAAAAAAAATACAAAAACAAAACAACATCGGTTTGAATGGTCATTGTTTTTAGAAGGGTTATGTTCGATGGAGGTGCATGGTGCAATAATACGATGGTGATTAATATTGCAGTGGCTGAGCTACATAAGTTGTGATGACAGGCCCAGTGCAAGGGTTATTGTGACGATGATAGGCGTATAAGAAGGTAGGGATAACAGTGATGAAGAACACATTTAACAAGGTATTATGATGAGACACGATGGAAAGACTGTAAATTTAAGACTCACTTTCATCAAGGCTACTGTCATGGGCTCAGACCTTCCATATTGCTCAGAAATACCAGAGCTAAGACTTGTATTCATTCCCCTTAGTCTCAAATGCAAATACCGAGCGCACAAGCCAGTCCGTTCCTTATATAACATCCGGACGGGTATAATTTCCTTAAATTTAATAATCTTACGAAAGAAAACCCAAATGGCTTAAAATCCTGTGATCAAAGACGATTCGTCACTTCACGATATGGAATTAAGGGAGCACAACAGTATTATTAGAACAGCTTTTTCTCGCCTGCATGTTGTCAGTGGCAAGTTTACTGGACATTATAACTATCATTATCGTCTGCTGACCATTGACATCATTATGACCTTGATTATAGATGATTATCTTCATCCACGTTATCATCACTATCAGCATGTGTTTACTGATGCCCTTCCCCCACCCTCCTCCTAACTGGTAACCACAACTGGTTGTGCCAAACACCTCGCCTACCATCCTCAACCCCACCTGCCATCTTTAACCCCACCTGCCATCTTCAACCCCACCTGCCATCTTCAACCCCACCTACCATCTTCAACACCACCTACCATCCTCAACCCCACCTACCATCTTCAACCACACCTACCATCCTCATCCCCACCTACCATCTTCAACCCCACCTACCATCTTCAACCCCACCTACCATCCTCATCCCCACCTACCATCCTCAACCCCACCTACCATCCTCAACCCCACCTACCATTTTCAACCCCACCTACCATCCTCAACCCCACCTACCATCCCCAATCCCACCTACCATCCTCAACTCCACCTACCATCCTCATCCCCACCTACCATCTTCAACTCCACCTACCATTTTCAACCCCACCTACCATCCTCAACCCCACCTACCATCCCCAACCCCACCTACCATCCTCAACTCCACCTACCATCCTCATCCCCACCTACCATCCTCATCCCCACCTACCATCTTCAACTCCACCTACCATCTTCAACCCCACCTGCCATCCTGAACTCCACCTACCATCCTGAACTCCACCTACCATCCTCAACCCCAACTACCATCCCCAACCCCACCTACCATCCTCAACCACACTTACCATCTTCAACATCATGATAAAAGTCATTGCTAAACCATGCTACAACGATCACCATAGCCCTGGTTAATGGCCAAGGTGGTGATTGTACTGATAATGGTCGTGGTGGTTATAATCATGAACACATTGATAACTATACCCCTGGTGTTAACGGCCGTGTTAATGGTATTGGTGGTGGTTGTAATCAACACATTAATCACCATACCCCTGGTGTTAACGGCAGTGGTAATGTTACAAATGACTGTTGTAGTGGTTGTAATCAACACATTAATCACCATACCCCTAGTGTTAACGGCAGTGGTAATGTTACAAATGATTGTCGTAGTGGTTGTAATCAACATATTAATCACCATAGTCCTGGTGTTAACGGCAGTGGTAATGGTATTGGTGATGGTCGTGGTGGTTGTAATCAACACATTAATCACCATACACGGCAGTGGTTATGTTACAGATGATTGTCGTAACCCTGGTGTTAAAAACATTAAGCACCATAACCAAGTAACCAAGTAACCAAGATATGTGTTACTCAAGATGGTCAGCAGTATCTTTTTCTTTATCATACATAACGCCATCACTGTAACGTGCAAACTGACACACACACAGTCAGACAGACACGGCTTACAAGTGACGGAATGAATTTGATATTGATGAGTGTACAGCCGTACACAAAGTCAGCATAAAAGAGAAGAAATGATAGTTTGTGAACTCTGTTGCACTACATAACGTAAGTGAGGAGTAATGCTTACGTATAATAATCTTCAGTGACCTAAAGCCATGTACGAGGAGCGTCCGAGCAGTTCGAAAAGGCGAAGAAAATTCTGGGCTTTAGGGTAAGGCATACAAAGTCCAGTCCAGAAAGCTAATAGTGATAACTTTGTGGTTCACTGATGTGATCCCGTATTGCGTTTCATGATCAGTTGGGGTCAGCCTGCTTGAATAAGATTCAAGACATGGAACGAAGAAAGCAGAAAGCGAGCCACCTAGATGATTTAAAAGACTGAGAAACAAGAATGAGTCTTCCAGACGACATAATGTTATTAAGCTTACAAAAGAGACGATTAAGAGACGCTTTAACACGAGTACTCAGAATGATCAAAGGTTTTTAATAATCTCGATGTAAATATCTGTCTAAAGGCCATATATCAGTCAGATTTCACTCGTATTAATGGATGTAAACTTACGCGTTTAAGTTTTATATTGAAAGAAGACAAAGCGCACTTGCAGGACTTGATATATGGATCGTTTTGCCAGTAAGGGTGGTTGAAAACAGCTCAAGTGGTATTTAGTTAAAGTTCAAGACTGACTTCATCCGAACTTACTTAGATGGTATTTCTTTCATCTCTCTCTCTCTCTCTCTCTCTCTCTCTCTCTCTCTCTCTCTCTCTCTCTCTCTCTCTCACACACACACACACACAGCCTCGAAAGAACACAGAGGTCCGTTGTTGATGTCTGCATTCTTTTGTATTCCTGTGTATCACCTCCACGCTGGTCGCCGGGACTGTCCAGGCCATCACTGATAACCCATTATTGTCGCAGCCACTGTACATCGTCCCTATAACTCACCTGCCATAACTGAGATCATTAGTAGCCACTGATTATTACAGCCATCACCTGACCAGAGCAATATCTGTCCACCTCTTGATGTGGCTGATACACTATCTGACGGCTACATCGCTCTCATGATAAACCAACAAACTTATACACCACCTCAGTGACGTACCATGAATCTGGTTCATGACTTAATTTGTCTGTCATTTAATTGGCTCTCTGCCTGTATGCCGTGCTAGTTCTAAGTGGAACTCCCTTTCCCCCACTTGCTCACTTGTACTTGCCAAGTCTAAGAGCAGCTAGTTAGTACACCACTTTTCTCTGACACCACCCGAATGTTCTTGTATATGGCTAGTATACCTGACTAGTACACAAGGGAATGGTGTATTACCTCATAGTAGAGACTGGTACGTATTGTCTGACTGCTATACCACTTCTTAGCCACAGCAGCTAACTGTTACCCATTTATTGACCAAGGCGCTATTAGATAATGATAATTATTTAACTGGAACTGTCCAGTTGGGGGAAACATGGACAGGTTATTTGACTGAAATGACCTCACTGATGTTAATTGCTCGATTGATACCCTACATCATTTTTACACCATGTGAGTGGTGCACTAGCCACCTAGTATATCATCTGCCTGCGTTATTATCTGACTGGCACAATGCTGGGATAATCCCAGGTTGGGGAGTCACTGTACTCATGGTGCATCATCTGACTGGAACCCTCCCACTGTGGAACTTCCTTCGACTGGTAGACTGAGTGATGCAAAGCCTTGTTACTGTAACACCACACTAGGATATCAAATGACTGGCTCGCCATCTGACTGGTGCTTTAGCAATCCCGGGCCACCACAGCATGACTCTGTTTAAAAGTTGATGTAGATTGTGGTGGATACGTACCTGTGAAAGCTGGTATGAAACCAGATTATCGGCTCTTCCTAAGGCCGGCAGATACCAGTAATCCCCCACCATCTTCTGGTGTTACTTTGAGTCCTTTCCTTGACTCCGATAACTGATCACATCTGACTCAACCTCCGGGCTGATGATCCATCCAGTCGGGTTACACTAGGCAGTCCAACGTAGGAAAGAGCAGTCAAGTGTTTGCTTTAGTTTATGGCTCTTAACAGCGGATTATACGTTGCAGATTGCAAGAATTAGCTAGCGAGAAGGAATCTATAATGAAGAGGCAGTCATTGCATGCAACAGTCCCGCTATCAGTAGCCAATAAAGCTAAGTTTATCATACGTGCATCCAGTCAGACTTGGGGGGTAATAGCCCTTAATCAACACTCACAAACCAGACTCTGACGTAGAACCTGTATGAATGAGCCGTGCAACCAGGAGTGATGATGCTTGCAAAATGAATTTGAAAAAGAATTGCAAGAAAAAGTAAAAAAAGAGTCAAAGTTTTTTAAACATGAATAATCCTGATGGAAATGAAACGCTACAATCATACAAAATGTATGGAAGCTTGACGCTGACCGCTGCAGTAGGAGATTTCTTAAGAAAAAAGTGCGATATCAAAATTCAAATACTGAAGATTACATTCACCGAATCAGACATTCACATGGTGAGGCATTCCACAATGAACTCTCATTCTTTTGAAGGAGAACAATGGAGCCTTGAAGATCTTGGTGTTTATCCTGTAATCATTTTCATAAAGAAAATAGTAGTTTTCCATCATGAACTGAAAGTAAGGCGAGAGATGTCGACTTAACAGTGACGCCATCACTGGAGAACATGGCCCTCGGCTGCATCAGCTCAGGGGCGGCGTTGCCTCACTATAGGGTATAACAACTCAGCATAATACTATCACAGGGGTATTGACGTTTCAGGGTATTGACGTTTCAGTACCAGATGTGTTCTTATGATTGCTACGATACTTTCCGTCTATTGCGTTACTTTGACTAGTGATACGACCGTTATTACATAATGTAGATCGAGAGTATGGGATCGGCCTCACGCAAAACCATATCTCGATCCTCCATCCATTATTTTTCATTGAGTGGCAGTAAATATAACTAGAAATATCTCTCTTAGTAAACAAGTTAAATGAATGAATGAACTGGTTTGAAAGAAAATGTGCAGTGTTCACTGCATTCAACAGGCGCAGGGAATACGTCTTGTCATGTTGACAACGTAAAGACTGTGACCCTATAGCAACGCATATCCTCACGAGGTCTTTAAATATGATTTGTATTACGAGTAGACTGAACTGACCTGTTTCTACAGTGCGCTTTAGTCGTTGTATCCACGCTGCATGTGCTGACACAAGCAAGCAAGCAAGCCTACCTATCGCTTGCACTAGTAAACCTGGAGTTCAAAGTTCAAGGATGCCAGTGTGAAATAGGGTTAAGGCAGGTTATCGAACGTTATTGGACTGAAGGACTGTAAGTTTACACTGTTTGGACCCATTTCTTGAACTCTCTTTACTTTCATAGAACTTTTTTAAGTTTCTCTATGCTGTCTGCATTCACAGTTTCCTAGTTCAGTTTAATCCATTCACCCACCACACTTATACTATAACTGTACGTCTTTTTTTTACTTGTTTCATTTCATGGCTGTTATATCGATGCATCTTTCAAAGCACTGTTCACTGTTCACTTGAAAGGACTGGTTTCGAAGCCTTAGGGTTGTGATCATGTTACTTCTTACTCTTTTCTCTTCCATGATGGGTAAATCAAAGCCGCTGGCTTTTCCCAGCTTTCCTAATTCTGTGTGTGTGTGTGTGTGTGTGTGTGTGTGTGTGTGTGTGTGTGTGCAGTTGACATTACATCTCATCAGGATCTTTGAAAGAGAGATGATATGACGCAGACTAGAACATCCGATGAGAAACAACTATATAAGCGAAGACCAGCATGGATTTGCAACAGGCAGAATTATGCAAACCCAGTTATTAGCTCATTACAGTAACATATATGCAAATCCAATACAATTAAAGAGAATAAACGGTTTTTCTCTACAATGCTTAGGCATTTGACAAATTAATCTGCATAATTTCATTAGAGAAAGCAGCGAAAAAAATGCTGAGGGGAAGGTATTTTAAGACGAATCAAAAACTTGTAACCAAGAGGAAGATTCAAAGCAATAATAAATGAAGCCATAGCATAGATGTTTTGTTGGGAGTGTCACAAGGAACGGTGTTAGCCTCCATTTTCTATATAATAATGATATCGGACGCGTTTAAAGAGAATTAAATGTTTTGTCTAGAGCTTTATTGACAGGATAAGATCCACATCAGAGAAACCCAAAAAAGTCTTCTGTAGAATCGACTGAGAACAAATTTGAACACAAAAGTTTGCGCCAAACAAAGACTCGTAAGGGAAAGTGACAGAAATTGAGGCAAATGTCAAAGATATAAGAGTCACAGATGACAAAAGTATAATTCAAAGGTTATAACGATAACATAAATCACTGTCGAGCCAAATTATGACTGGTATGATAACGAGAACTTTCACAACAAGAGACTGATCACCGTTGGTGATGATGTTTAATGTATACATAAGTAACAAAATCTGAACGTTAAAGTGTCACAGGGTCACTAGCTAAGCAAACGGAACCAAACCAGTTTGTGAACATAGACGGTCACTGCGCGAGTAAAACTGAGGGGATGGAACAAATGGGGTACCATGGGAGGAGGAAAAAAAACCCAGAATTTACAACCTATGCACGACAGCGAAGTGCAGAGGTAAAGGCAAATGCAATGAACCTATAAGCCTCATGGCAAGCGTAGATACAAAGGTATTAAATATGAATGAATACCATGGAATATGCCGCCATCAAATGAAAATATACGAGTCTTGGAAGAGAGGTAGAAACACTGTAGACTACGCTTCCAAAATGAGTAAGCAACATGCACGGAATAACTAGTGAAACATTCGAGAGAAAACTTGATATATGATTAAAGTTATTCATAGACGAGCCCAGGATAAATAGATAGATAGATAGTTCTTAAGCATAAAAGCAGCGAGAAACAGCATTACTCATCAAGCTAGCTATGCCTGTTGAGTAAATCGAGACGTTGGTTCTCGTAGGTACTAGGAACTCTCCCACAGTCTCTCTCAGCGTAGCACGAAGCCGCCGTCCTAGTGTTCAGGACTGACGATTATAATTAGTCTCACCAATCCGCGGGGGGGCGGCGGCAGACGTGGCTAAGAGGCTCGCCACAGCTGACCATGACTGGCCATCACGAGAATCTCTCTCTCTCTCTCTCTCTCTCTCTCTCTCTCTCTCTCTCTCTCTCTCTCTCTCAACACTAGTACTAGTGTTATTCATTTTCCTTCACCCTCGACGCACAGCTTGGAACGTGATTGACTCGCCGAGTCGTAGGTTGATGGTACTTGTGATGTTAATCGTAATCTACTTACCAAATTGGCCAACACTTCAGAATTTACAAATTAAGGCTGTGGCGCGGCGGCCTTGTGATCAGTCAGGAGGCGGCACAGAGTTACCCGCCAGCCATCACTCCACCCTCCTCCCTCCACGCCACGGTGATACTGATCGTGGCCCACCCTCTTTCTTCCTCGGCCCCTCCTCCTCCTCTTTTTCCTCCTCCTCTCCCTGCCTGCCCGTGGCCACAGCTCAAGAGCGGTATGGACCTGTCAGAGGGGAAAACCTGTTACCTGCATAAAGGATCCCATTAATAAGAATGACTGTAACAATATTAGCTGGCAGGCTGCACTCGTCGTATACCTCCTCAGATACCTGATGTCAGAGCTTGTTCGCTGCCGCACCGCCACATGCTAGCGTCCTGTGTCAGGCAGGAGGAGTCGGAGCCGTGCTGCTTTCGAGTGTACTTTGCTTGATGGCTTGTAAGACTTTTCAAGACTGTACACGTTAGTAAAGGGCACGTGTGATTGAGCATGGCTCATACCTTCACCATTACTAGAACGCTACACATTATTGCCCCTTGATGTGTATCGAAAAGTTCGTAACTACTTTCCCTTGTCTTTTCTTTTTTCGTTTCATAATTCTCTCTGTATTTCAATTAAGGGCCGGCCTTGATATGGGCTTTTGTCCGTGACTGGAGTCTTCAACATAAAAAAAACTCAGTGTACCTCCTTACTGAACTCTGTATCTTTTCCAGCATTGGAAAAACTCTATCATAACTCTTTATGTCTTGCCTAACACTCGACCACTTTATCATCCCCAGAGTAATACATCGCTCCAATATCAACAAAATAAATTCAAACAGTACTGCACCATCTGTTCATCACTACAAAGTGTTACTTTTCTAAGAGCATTACACGTGTCCTTCAATGAAATCAAAAATTTTATACTGCAATAGCGAAGACACCACTTCGTCTTCATCTCCGGAAGACAACATCTATCCTAGCGATAGAACACCGTCTTTCTCCCATCACCGGAATACCAAGTTTTCTAGATATTGGAAAACAGTGTTATCCATCATGTGAGCACGGTCTCTTCAGATCTGGAACAACCCACCGTCCTCAACACAAGAATTCTATAAAAGAATTTTGTATTTGTATCTCTTCTTCAACACTGGCATATTATCTTTTCTCGAATGAACCACCTTCCCATGACTGGCACGTAATTTCCCCTACAAGAGTGTAAAACTATATTATCCACAACACTAGAATGGTAAGTCCACACCACACTATAGCTAAACGTCAGAATAGATATACAAGAGAGCAGAGATAGCCTTTCCCCTGGTTTTAGACATGTGAAAATTTCATTACGTTTGACTTGTTTCCTCTGATTATTGTACCTGATTCCTGTAACTGTTATTGATTCCTGGTCATTATCGACCTGTAAATACATTTTTACGAGCTGTATGTCGTCACTGCGAAAGGATGACGGTGAGGTAACTTTACCGCAAGAAAACAATTGCGAAATATGACGTTAGTGGAGTGAATTAACCATGATGGCTGTCACCGTTTAGGCAGTAGTCTTCTCTTAACTCACTCCTTACACTGCTTCCTACACCAAGCCATAGTCATATCCCATTCAGAGCTAATGAAGCTCCACTAATCTGATCCACCATCCTTTTATCATTGGTCAACAGTTTACCCTTCACTACAGGCTGCCATTCTCCACTGTCTGAGCCCAACAGCTTTCTCCTCCTATGGGTCCACAGCCTCAAATTACCAGCCCCTTACCTTATCCCAAACCATCATCTAACCTCTTCATACTTCGTCGAAATTTTCTTCCACAAGCCGCAAACCTCCTTTACTCTAGCTAGTAATCAGCACTCTCCTTGCCTTAAGCCATCAGTTTGTTTTTATCTCCAAAAGTAGCTTCTTCCTCTGGTAAGCTATGAATCTCCACTAACCCTCGAGTCTCCAGTCACTCTCCTTCATCTCATCAACATCATCGTCCTGCTCAGTGTCACCAGCTTCCTCCATCCGAAAGTACCTGCTTCCGCCCTGTCCCAAGCCAGCACAATCCTGGCTTATACCATCAAACTTTCATTAACTTAATTTCCAAACGTGCTAAGCCTATGTCATGAGCTACATCCTGTCCCAAACCATGATGATCCCCTTATCATAAGCCAACATTCTTCCCTCTCCCTAAGCCAATTTACAACGGTTAAGTTGTCATGTATCGTCCAGTTCTAATGCAGCTTCCTGTCTTGCCCCAACACACCAAACTCTTCAGTCCCAAACCTCCCTTGTTCCCAGCATTTCTTGTGTACCTTAACATAAAGATTCACTCTTATTACCGTGAAGCATCAGTCTCAGCACTTGTAAGTCATCAGCCTTGAGCCCAGTCCAACAGCCTCTTCGTACAGTAAACCACCAGCCTCCTATCCCAAGCCACAAGTCAACCTCGTAAGGCACGCCACAAGTCACTCAATACCAAAGACAATTGGCTTTTATCTTCCCTTAAACCACTAGTCTCCTCTACCCAGAACTCTTCCCCTCCATCCTGCTTAGGCCATGAATCTCTCTATTCCCAGAGTTAGTGGTATCCATGCTACCATGAGCCACTGGACTGTCCTCGCCTTACATCTCTAGCTTTCATCCCATACAGTGCCGTCTGCTTCCTCTTCTTCCTCCTAGCCACTAACACTTCCATAAACCCAGACCACCATCATTCTTCACCTTTGACAACCCATCAGCCTCTTATGCCCAGAGTCATCGGCTCTCTTCTTAGACAGAATCACATGCCTTATTCAAACTGACGCCCTTCAACTACCGTAATCATCAGCACCCTTCGTCCCAAAGACTCTTCCTCCTCTTTCTAAGCCGCAAATCCTCTCCAATGCAACACCTTCCAGCTGAGCAAAAATCATCAACGACCCTTTGATCCCAAGAGTAATGCCTTCTCTCCCTAGGTAATCAGCCCTCTACCCAAAGTCATTATCATCTTCTTACCCATACAAAGCACAGTCATCCATCAAGATCTCTTTCTAGATATTCTGCAGCATACATTTCGATTTCAACACACACCACAACTCGACTATATACCTCTGTAGTATATGCTTCAAGATACCACACCGCTGAGATTAAAATACACATCAGAACTAGTTGTTTAGAAATTTTACCACCCCCCATAAGTACTAAGGCGCACTGCAGCTGTGAGTACTTAAAGATGTACCGGACCACAGACACCAAGATAGACTAGTACGGTATATTTCAAGTGCAAGACGTACCAACCATATATGCCAAAATATATGCAGTATGCAGTATATCCTGAGATATACTGCGGTAGTATACTGCAGGATAAGACGCACTAATATGTTTACAAGGATGTACGGCACCATACACACCAAGATATACTGATTAAGTATACACTTCAGTATATATGTACTGGAGCACACGTAAGACAATACACCGCTGCAGTGTGCGCTTCAAGATGAAAGGGCGGCCTCAGCTCCGACAGCTCCTTAAATCAGTGCAAGAAGGACGCGATAATAATTTGCTGGGGAACTGATGTCTTGTGAAGATGTCAGGGGTAACGACTGACTCCAGTTCGTAAAGCATTTGTGATTATGTTGTTCTGAGTGCTCGACATTCTCTCTCTCTCTCTCTCTCTCTCTCTCTCTCTCTCTCTCTCTCTCTCTCTCTCTCTCTCTCTCTCTCTCTCTCGTAGACACCAGGGCTTGGACGAACATCTTTGGTTTCATTAGTTAGTATAAATGTCGGTATATACATACACCATCGATGGAGTTTATAGAGGAAGATGATACACATTATGATATATACATTGTGTTTCTTTTCAAACGTGAAGTCTAGTATGTGTCTTGGGAAGTGTTTTCAGCTAAAAGCCAACGTAAAAAGAATATTCGAGAAAGAATGAGAAAAAAACATGGCAGTGAAAACAATCGTACATTATTTAGATACGTTAAAGGTTAAGTTCTATAAATTCAACTGTGATAGTATTTCCTTGTCGAGATTAAGATGTTACAGGTCATAATTCAGTATGTTAACATTAAAACATGCGTTCGAAAATAGCTTGATAGTTCTGCTTTAAACCCAATACAGCTTACTTAAAAACACAGTTAACTCTGTTGATGCCTCATTCTTATTTATGGTGGGTTTGTTCCTGTAGGACAGATGGTAATCTAGTATGAGCAGGCAAGTGTTTGATGAGCTACTGACAACACGGAGAGAAGCTCATTGCCGACACTGGGTAATCACTGTCATGTACGTCTTCCGTATTGCTGAAGACGGGCGGCTTAGTAATGATTATAATCGACCATTTCGGTCGTACTGACGGCCCAAGTGTCACTTCGTCTTGCCACTATACAGAACATTACATATGTTGCACTTGTACTGGTAGACAGTTGACGACTGCAGCTCCGCAGGAATAACATCCTTTAACTCGAAATTGAGTGGATTGTATTTTTAACTAAAAGAACTCTTATGCAAACGTGTGGATAACACTTGCATAGAGTTCATTCCTTCCGACATGTTATACACTTGGTTAGAAATTGAGCAGGGATGTTCATCCAGATCCTGGTGATTCTCTTCCTGTTACGATTTTATTTTCCAGTCAACAGATCCATCGCATATTCAATTTCTTTCTCCAAGAGAGTTTCCTATATTTCACCATCTGTAGCTGAATTATCATCAAACTCGTTAAATAAATCACCCATTATCTATGTTCACTTATTTTCTTTGTGCGCAGTACTGATATATGTTGGTCAGATAACATTATAGATATAATTTTTTCCGGGTTACATACATAGGTTTCACCCATTATTAGGTTTCATCTCGGATTCCTTGTATTTTGCTTTATTCACACATGATTTTTCTAATGGTTTGCAATACCTTCTCATCATTTATTTGCTGTACTCTGTTGTGGGATTTCAGAATGCTTTCATCGGTATTTCATTTTTCTTCTTCAAACTCCTCCCTGTGAAAGCTTGTTGCTAATCCTTTTCTTTGTTTTTCGATGCTCTTTTATTCATTTACGTTTTCTATGTCTCGGTATCTTACATTGATCACTTTCTTCCTATCTTCTGGGAATAATCCTCTGGCTTTGATTTAGATTCTCTAGATATGTTGTCGTGTTGTATATCTTTTTTATTGTCTTTGAAGATATCTTTCCAAGTTGTACAGTGAAAGACAAAAAAGTCTGTTACCTGTTCCGTCTTGATGAATATTTACCTCTGGCGAAACATAACACTGGGCTTGCCTCTCCTTCGTCGTGGCAGTTGGCACGTCTAACTACAGTGAAGCTTTACAAGTGTTGTTGGTTTGGATCATCAAAGTTCAAATAATCCTGCGCGAATTTACTAACTTTTCCGTAAACTCTTCAAACCAATCACCTGATCACACACAAACTATCACTCCTGAAACCACCACTTTCTCTCAGTCTCCATACCCCCATACAACTTACCAGATACCCTCAACAAAATTATACCTTTATGATTCGAACATTTATCTTTGTCTTTCTTGTCTCTTTACAGTGGCACTTTATAGGTATTCCGCCAATCCTCAGGCACCTCATGATCATACATACATAAACTGAAATTTCTAGCCTATCAGCATCGCAGTCATCACTTTTCTCTAGAGATTAAGCTGCAATACCAACCACTCCAGCCACCTTGCGACACTTCATCTTAGGCAAGGCTTTCGCCACCTCTTCTTTTTTCAAAGAACTACTTCGCATACCTCCTCGACACAAACACCACCCCTCTGCCACCATACCGTTACACACATTTTAGACTCGTGCAAAGTGTTTACTCTATCTATTCATCACCTCGCATCATCATCTTACCACTTCCATTTTGGTTCCATCCTTACACTCCACTGCACCAGGCATGGAAGAGTTACATTTTTCGTCTTAGTTTTGGACACCTCCCCATGACATGCATACGAAGCACAAACTCAACATATCACAGAACATCTCGTGCCCAAGATACAACTGCCGTACTGATGACACTGACCACCTACTCCTCAGTTGTCTTGCCCTCACGTCACACAGACATGACACAGTATCACCCCACTTCTTGATCTGTGGTCCCAACTGGTTTGATAATCAGCCTTCCATTGTGAAAGTTATTGAGAAACTGATCCACAACAGAATCAAGGAAAATACTCCACGCTCACATCCGCAACTTGGCTACACACCTCACACTACGTATCATAAATGGCTTCAGCTTCCTACATACCCAGTATCACACAGTATTAGTGGCAATACACATCAATAAAGCATTTGACACTGTCCCCATATGTATCCTCAAACAAAAGAAGACTGACACTAATCTCCACAACGACAAAAAGTGGTTAGTCAGGTTCATAGCTGGCCTCCAAGCCAGAGTCTTCACCTCTAAAACCCTTTAGCCAAGGCGCAATTCTTTCTACAGCCCTTTTCAGTATCTTTCTCACCCGACCTTCCACCACCTCCTGCAGATAACGATGTGAAAGTCCTCTCATATGCAAGTGACCTTACAATCACATCATAGCACCCTTCACTACGCAAGCAGCACCAAACATACAACATCACATAACTGGAACAGTGACTCGCCCAGAGAAAATATTTTCTCATCTCCACGGAGGTCATCAGTCACCATTTTAACCTCTGGCTGACATCTGCATCCTTGCGTCACCTTGAGTGGCTAGTCGTTCCCAATCGTCAAACTTCCAGCTAATTTTGGGCAAAATATGCGAGACACACGTAACATTCATCCCCATACCACAAGCATCAAGACAGAAGGACGGACATATTACATGCCCTCAGAACATTTACTGGTATTAGATTGGACAAAGGAAAGAACCTTAGTATCCTCAACAGACAGTTCATCCGCTGCAGCGTATATCCTTTGTTCTTCTTGCTGTCATTTGACTGCTGTGACCAGTCCACAGAATACTGTGTCATATGATGACTGATCTCTCGTTTGACTCATTCCTTGTACCTCCTGTTTTAAATGTATTTGGCTTTCTGCTTCGCTCTGTTTGCCTGTTGTTTCCTGTCTTTTCTCACCTGCCTCTTGTTTTGTTTCATGACCTCGATCTCCTGTCTCATGTCGTCATCCCTCTCTGTCATCTCCCATACGTATGCCATCTGCTTACTGTCTCGTCATTCGTCTTTTGTTTGTTTTCAGCCTCCGTTCACTTGTCTGCTGCTGACCTCTCCGTCTTTTATGTCTACATTTCGCTCGACAGACACCGCTCGCTCCCTGCTTGCTAGCAACCGCAGGTAAACATAGCATCCATCATTAGCGGGGTGTCGGACGCTGAGAGATAATGTCCCAGCGACGGACTTAGGACTGGGTGAGGAGAAGGGAACACACCAGTACATCACACTGGTACATTATGGCCGGAAGGTCGCAGCCAGACGTAACTGGAGCGCACAACTTACGTCGTTAATGGATGTTTTTTTCTTTCTTTTACGTACGCTGCTCCCTAGTCATGATGATGTATGCATACACGACTATGAACATGGGCGCACCCACATGTAAACACATGACCGTGAGCACACATGAGCAAATAGTGTGTATGTGTTTGGTACGCTGATAAGCATATAATTGGCTCTTTGTTGGTATGAACTAATGAGTATTTTCAAATAGCTGTTTTCGAATATTATATATATTATATTATATTATATTATGTTATATTATATTGATTGAGAGGGTGAAGGCTTGTACAGAGCATCAGATTGGGGAAGAGCAGCGTGGTTTCAGAAGTGGTAGAGGATGTGTGGATCAGGTGTTTGCTTTGAAGAATGTATGTGAGAAATACTTAGAAAAGCAAATGGATTTGTATGTAGCATTTATGGATCTGGAGAAGGCATAAGATAGAGTTGATAGAGATGCTCTGTGGAAGGTATTAAGAATATATGGTGTGGGAGGAAAGTTGTTAGAAGCAGTGAAAAGTTTTTATCGAGGATGTAAGGCATGTGTACGTGTAGGAAGAGAGGAAAGTGATTGGTTCTCAGTGAATGTAGGTTTGCGGCAGGGGTGTGTGATGTCTCCATGGTTGTTTAATTTGTTTATGGATGGGGTTGTTAGGGAGGTAAATGCAAGAGTTTTGGAAAGAGGGGCAAGTATGAAGTCTGTTGGGGATGAGAGAGCTTGGGAAGTGAGTCAGTTGTTGTTCGCTGATGATACAGCGCTGGTGGCTGATTCATGTGAGAAACTGCAGAAGCTGGTGACTGAGTTTGGTAAAGTGTGTGGAAGAAGAAAGTTAAGAGTAAATGTGAATAAGAGCAAGGTTATTAGGTACAGTTGAGGGTCAAGTCATATATATATATATATATATATATATATATATATATATATATATATATATATATATATATATATATACTTTTAAACTATTCGCCATTTCCCGCGTTAGCGAGGTAGCGTTAGGAACAGAGGACTGGGCCTTTTTTGGAATATCCTCACCTGGCCCCCTCTGTTCCTTCTTTTGAAAAATTAAAAAAAAAAAAAAACGAGAGGGGAGGATTTCCAGCCCGCCGCTCCCATATATATATATATATATATATATATATATATATATATATATATATATATATATATATTTTTTTTTTTTTTTTTTTTTTTTTTTCATACTATTCGCTATTTCCCGCGATAGCGAGGTAGCGTTAAGAACAGAGGACTGGGCCTTTGAGGGAATATCCTCACCTGGACCTCTTCTCTGTTCCCTCTTTTGGAAAATTAAAAAAAAAAAAAAGAAAAAAAAGAGAGGGGAGGATTTCCAGCCCCCCGCTCCCTTCCCTTTTAGTCGCCTTCTACGACACGCAGGGAATACGTGGGAAGTATTCTTTCTCCCCTATCCCCAGGGATAGGGGAGAAAGAATACTTCCCACGTAATATATATATATAATATGTATATGTATATATATATATACCATACAATGAAGGTGCGCGTTCATATGCACTTTATTCGTATATATATATATTTTTTTTTTTTTTTTTTTTTTTTTTTTTTTTTTTTTTTTTTATACTTTGTCGCTGTCTCCCGCGTTTGCGAGGTAGCGGAAGGAAACAGACGAAAGAAATGGCCCAACCCCCCCCATACACATGTACATACACACGTCCACACACACAAATATACATACCTACACAGCTTTCCATGGTTTACCCCGGACGCTTCACATGCCTTGATTCAATCCACTGACAGCACGTCAACCCCTGTATACCACATCGCTCCAATTCACTCTATTCCTTGCCCTCCTTTCACCCTCCTGCATGTTCAGGCCCCGATCACACAAAATCTTTTTCACTCCATCTTTCCACCTCCAATTTGGTCTCCCTCTTCTCCTCGTTCCCTCCACCTCCGACACATATATCCTCTTGGTCAATCTTTCCTCACTCATTCTCTCCATGTGCCCAAACCATTTTAAAACACCCTCTTCTGCTCTCTCAACCACGCTCTTTTTATTTCCACACATCTCTCTTACCCTTACGTTACTTACTCGATCAAACCACCTCACACC
Source organism: Panulirus ornatus (assembly GCF_036320965.1). Taxonomy (NCBI): domain Eukaryota; kingdom Metazoa; phylum Arthropoda; class Malacostraca; order Decapoda; family Palinuridae; genus Panulirus; species Panulirus ornatus. Next base: position 29,002,929 of record NC_092241.1, read on the forward strand.
ACACATTGTCCTCAAACATCTCATTTCCAGCACATCCATCCTCCTGCGCACAACTCTATCCATAGCCCACGCCTCGCAACCATACAACATTGTTGGAACTACTATTCCTTCAAACATACCCATTTTTGCTTTCCGGGATAATGTTCTCGACTTCCACACATTTTTCAAGGCTCCCAAAATTTTCGCCCCCTCCCCCACCCTATGATCCACTTCCGCTTCCATGGTTCCATCCGCTGACAGATCCACTCCCAGATATCTAAAACACTTCACTTCCTCCAGTTTTTCACCATTCAAACTCACCTCCCAATTGACTTGACCCTCAACCCTACTGTACCTAATAACCTTGCTCTTATTCACATTTACTCTTAACTTTCTTCTTCCACACACTTTACCAAACTCCGTCACCAGCTTCTGCAGTTTCTCACATGAATCCGCCACCAGCGCTGTATCATCAGCGAACAACAACTGACTCACTTCCCAAGCTCTCTCATCCCCAACAGACTTCATACTTGCCCCTCTTTCCAAGACTCTTGCATTTACCTCCCTAACAACCCCATCCATAAACAAATTAAACAACCATGGAGACATCACACACCCCTGCCGCAAACCTACATTCACTGAGAACCAATCACTTTCCTCTCTTCCTACACGTACACATGCCTTACATCCTCGATAAAAACTTTTCACGGCTTCTAACAACTTGCCTCCCACACCATATATTCTTAATACCTTCCACAGAGCATCTCTATCAACTCTATCATATGCCTTCTCCAGATCCATAAATGCTACATACAAATCCATTTGCTTTTCTAAGTATTTCTCACATACATTCTTCAAAGCAAACATATACATATATATATATATATATATATATATACATATATATATATATATATACCTGAAGCTGGTGTCTGAGTTTGGGAGTTTGAGTAACAGGTAAAAGTTGAGAGTAAGTGTAAATAAAAGCAGCGTTATCACGTTTACCAGCAGAGAGAGACAGGATAGTTGGAGTGTGAGTTTGAATTGGATCTTTTAGATAGAATTCCAATTCCCTTTGCCATACCCACGCCCTTGTACCCTTCAGTATGTTCAGGTCACGACTACCAGAAGCATCTTGCGCTCCATTCTTCCACCTTTTCGGTGTCCTCCTCCTCCTCCTTATTTTCAACTACACATGTACCTTCTCATTCATCCTTTCATCACTCATCCACTCCATATGTCCCAACCATTTCGAAACACTTTCTGTATTTCGCCTGTAAATACTTTTCTCACTTCTATACGTGTCTCTTACCATTTCTTTTTCTTTCATGCTTGTTCACGGTCTCCCAGCGTTAGCGAGGTAGTGCCAGGAACAGACCAGGTGGCCTCATTCGCTCACATCCATTATCGAGCTGTCATGTGCAATACGCCGAAGCCATAGTCCCACAGACCTTTCCCTGGTTCCCCCAGCTGCTTCATATGCTCTAGTTCAGTCCATTCACGGCTTGTAGTCTCCTGTAAATCACTTTGCTTCAGTTCACTTTATCCCATGCACGCCTTTCGTCCTCCTACACGTTCAGGCTCCTGTGATTTGGACTCCCCTTTCTCCTTGTTCTCTCTGCATTCTAACATATGTATCTTTGTCAACCTCCTCTCTGTTTCTCCGTATGTCCAAACCGTTTCAGCACACGCTCCTCACCTCTCTCAACAACACACTTCTTATTACCACGCCTCTTTCTTACCCTATCATTACTTAATCGACCTTCCTCACATTACATACCGTCCTGAGACATTTTATTTAAATCACATGCACCCCCTTGCCTACTGTGTCATCTGTAGCCCATGCCTTGCATCCACGCAACATTGCTGGGATTACTATACCTTCAAACATACCCATTTTCGCCTTCTCAGATGAAGGCCTCTTTCTCACACATTCCTCAATGCCCCCAGAACCCTAACCCCCTCACCTACCTTATGATTCACTTCCGCTTCCATGGTTCCATTCGCTGCCATGTCCACTTCCAGATATCTAAAATGCTTCACTCTTGAAGATTCTACACTGAAATTCGCGCCTCCTCAACCCTGTTGCCTTGTTTTCTAAGATTATTGCCTTCCTTCCAAAACATTTTCTCCTCCTTGAAGTAATAAGTTTACCGATTATTCGCTCACCAGTACTCTGATTTGCCCTCATTTTCAATCCCTTAACCTTCCTCTTGACCTCTGCCGCTTTCTCTTGTATATCGCTCGGTTATATGCACTCCTTCCATGTAAATGCCACCTATATATATATATATATATATATATATATATATATATATATATATATATATATATATATACTTATATTTATATATCACTCGATGTCCAAACCCCAAGTACTATAAATCTTTTCCACTTCATCTATCCAGCTCCATTTTGGTCTCCCCTTCCTCACTTCCTCCTCCACTTCTAGCATGTATACCCTCTTTGTCAGCCACACATTACTCATGGTATCAGTGAGTCCAAACCATTTCATCACACCCACTACATCTCCCTCAACCACACTCTTATTGCAACACCTCTACCTCACCTCTCTCATGTCTTTGTGTTAGTGAATTTTCTTACCTAGACATAGAAGTCTATACAAATGTTCTCTCATACTTTAGTAATGTGCTACGATGCTTATCATTACTCTACTTAAGCAACAGTGATAATAAAATATATATTACTCCTCTTCAATAAGGGCGGAATGTCCTCCACTAAGGAGTTCAGCTCCGGTTCCTAAACTGTGTCCGCTACCCACGGCTTATTGCCCGAGCCTACCTGATTGTTGATAAGGATGAGGAATGACGAATCGTAAGTCTTAAATAGCAGGCTACACTGTATCCGGGTGGAGGGGGTAGTGGTGATGTGGTGATGTGGTGATAATGAGACCAGTGGAGGTAGGGTGTGTGTGTGTGTGGTGATGATGAGGCCACCAACCAGTTGAGGTGATGGATCCTGTTTTAATGAAGCTGTCAACCAGTGGAGGTGGTGGTAATGAGGCCACTAACCAGTTGAGGTGATGCATGTTGCAGTAATGAGGTCATCAACCAGTGGAGGTGGTAGTGATGAGGTCACCGACCAGTTGAGGTGATGGATGTTGCAGTAGTGAGGTCGTGAACTCGTGGGAGGGGGTGGTATGTGTGTGTGTGTGTGTGTGTGTGTGTGTGTGTGTGTGTGTGGTGATAATGAGGCCACCAACCACTGCAGATCGTGAGTGTAGCGGTGATGAGGCCACCAACCAATGGATGGGGGGTGAGCGTGGCTGTTACGACGCCATCATTTGCCTCTCCAAGCATTTACAAATAACCCATCAAAGCTGTTCAGAATTTGTGTATTTTTGAACATTATTTGTATTAGAAATGAATGAAAAGCTCATCGCCCTCTGATGGCTTCTCACGTCCTACAATTCCTGACACTAAGGGATGTTGAAGTAGGAGCTTAGCATTTAGGAAGATACGTTTTCTGGTTGTAGGCCAGACACACTAGTTGCATTTGTGACGCTTGCTTTATATCCAGGCTGCACTCACTGGTGAACGATCAGGTTTCAAGAAGGTGAAGAGAATGGCTACCTGTATTCACATTCCAACTCTGTTTTATCCCTTTAGCTGACTTTGACTTAAGAAACGAGAGGGAAAGAGAGAGAGAGAGAAAAAAAAAAAAACGGAACTCGAGTTGCAGACTCTGATGGTCTTAAACCTATTTTCCTATTTGTTCTGTTGCATTAAAGTACTCAACTCGATCATTTTAAGCTAGCTCGTTCCGGAGAGGACATTCTGTATCTTCGGCAAGCATTGTTCAGTGTGTTATAAACGAGGTTAAGATATTTATAGAGTTGATGGTTAGTTCCACTATGGGTTGTTGTTCTATAGAGTTTGTGGCTGTAACAACCGGAAGATGATTCCGGTTTCTGAATCTTCAGGAAAGATTAGATGACTGAAGATATGTAATTACGACCTTGTTTGACGCAATGCTTTCTTGTGTGTCAGCTGGGCAACTGGGGTCATCTGTGTGGGCTTGTGCCACATAATCTGTTATGTCTCTTAGTTTCGGTGTGTTCTGTTTAGGTACAGTCTTAGATTTAGTGTGTGTCGTTACCACTCTTCGTATATGCAATATATTCCACATGATTCACTGTTCATTAAGCCAAGCGTATGAATAGGTACATCAGCCTGTGATTAAGACGATCAAAGCCGAATTAGAAATCTTTTAAAAACCTACATAGTACAGTATATGTTTACGGCAACTATAATTCAGTATATTCTTAAGTGTAATTAGAAGATAAACTTGGAAGTTGTAAATCGGCCTGAATGCAAATTCATTTTTTTTTCCTTTTTCTTTGAGTACGAGTGATACAAGTCTCGAGGTGTGTATATTAAAACCACTGTGTTTTGCCATCTTTCCAGTAGTGTAGTTTTGCCCCTCAATTCTTTGAAGAAACTTTACAATATCGTAAAAAGCTTTTCCTGTTTTTTTTAGGAGAGATGCAACAGTGCTGAAGATCAATTCCTATCTGTTTTTGATTCACTTTTGGAGGTAAAAATGTGACTAGTATTTAGTGTGTTTAGATCGTTAAAAAGTGGTATATTATGAAAATGGTGCCTGCTAAATTTGCTTTAAATCTAGGATTTAATGGTATAAAGAAAGACACACGGTTTATTTCATATCATCAAAAAATTAGATTGAATTTTTATTAGGAAAAATGGTGCTGAAGATCGAGAGGCCATGGCAGATGATGATCATATTTGACCTTTTATACAGGAAATTTTCCTTTGTGTCTGCTGTGTTCTTGATGTGTTTACATCAACCGCACAATATCAGCATAGTTCACGCCTGCGACCTGAGTGCGGGTAATGCGTAATACGTTCATGTCTGAGGATGGTAGGCTGTCCATCATGTTACATGTAGTACAGATCTTTATATAGATGCCTTTCAGTTTAAGAATACGAACATCAAATCGTAAAATGGTTTGCAGAGTGAGGAAACCCACTGGGGCTCCACTCGACCTTGCAGCCAATAAGAGGAAGGGCTCAAGCAGTAGGCTCATCTGGCACATGATTCTTTTTACTTTCATTTCATCGAGGTTCGCAGTCTTTGCACGATAGATTGATACAGAATCTAAGTCTCTAGAGTACACGGACTCACTTCTGTTGAATCCTTTTGGAATTCCTTTTCATGTTAGTCAGACGTCACAATGATCGCCACTGTCGTTAGTTTCGTTTGCAACTGATGCAAAGAATATACAAAAGTTAAATGTTTCATTTCTATTCCTTTCCTCTTCGAAATTTCTTAGAAACTATATAAAGCTGAATTCAACTTCACCTTTTCTGATCGGCTTTTACATCTTCTGTTTGATGCATGAAGATACAGAAAGGGTTTTCACTGGTGCCCTGCCTTTCATCTTTGTTACAGAGCCATAGCCATGTGTATGTGTATGCCGTCTTAACTGACAGTCGTCGCGTCTGTATTAGCTCGTTTTATTCTTGATCACTTTGCGAGGGGAAGTTGGAAAATTAGACTGAAAGGGATGTTGTATGGGTCATCTGAGGACGTTGCAACGCATGTATAACGACCTGATGAGTAACCAGACACAGAAAGAATGGGAAAGGTGGTAAATGAACCTGCTTTGTGGCAGAGCAACATAAAATCAAAAGTAAACTACATAAGTTAACCTATAGTCACAGTTCAACCGTGACCAGACACGTTAATGTCCACCATTAACTGTCACTCGTAAGTATGACATCATGGATCGTACGACCCAGCAGTGGTCGCTGGGGCTACAAAGGGCGATCATAGAGGCCATTCAAAACACTGAGACCCACGGGGCTGGTGGTCCTTATTGTACCCAGCCCCAGACTTGCCTTCATCCTCCTCCCTTCGTGTGGCCACTTTACACACACCGTCAATAAAACACCATCATCATCATCATCAGCAGCAGCACCACATGCAAAAGTAATGACACACTGGTTCCTTTTTGCAGTATATGGCACCCGCTCCTGCCATGCTTCTCTCGACTTGAAGAGGAGATGATTAGGACAAACGATTCCCTGGCAGAACAAGCTTGCTCTGGTGGAGGGTTAAAAGAATTTCGTATTGAGTGACTTACCTCATGCATACTGCAACACCTGATTTCCCTCAGACAATATCCTGCTCGGCAGAGCCTTAACGTTTTTGCCACATTTACTAGCCAGGGGGCGTTCAACCTGAACACATTTAAGTTTAAGAGCTGCTTAACCAAACTAATTTGATGCAAATTAATATACTTTTACCATGATGAAAAAACATACACCATTTTTTTACCTAAAGATGAGATGTTCTTCTCCCTCCTCCTTACATCTAATACCTTCATAATATATATATATATATATATATATATATATATATATATATATATATATATATATATATATATATATATATACATCGAATCGGTGGCATGATTTGGCTGAGACGGCACAGGCAGTTTAAAGTCGTCTTTTTAACCCTGTATATATATATATATATATATATATATATATATATATATATATATATATATATATATATATATATATATGGAAGGGTCAGTGGGGCCTGGATGTGGGTAGGGAGCTGTGATTTCTGTGCATTACACATGACAGCTCGAGTGTGGATGTGAGCGGATGTGGCCTCTCTTTGACGGTTTCTTGGCGTTACCTCGCTGACGTAGGGTTCGGCGACAAGTGTGCGGGAGAAGAAAAGAATGCATATGTAAGATTTCCTCTTTTCTTTTATGCATGCGTGCTGTTTCCTGTGGGGCGTGGGTGGCGTCGGGAACGGATGTCGGTGAACAAGTATGAATATGAACACGTGTGTATATGTATATATATATGTGAGGTGGTTTGATCGAGTGAGTAAAGTAAGGGTAAGAGAGATGTGTGGAAATAAAAAGAGCGTGGTTGAGAGAGCAGAAGAGGGTGTTTTGAAGTGGTTTGGGCACATGGAGAGAATGAGTGAGGAAAGATTGACCAAGAGGATATATGTGTCGGAGGTGGAGGGAACGAGGAGAAGAGGGAGACCAAATTGGAGGTGGAAAGATGGAGTGAAAAAGATTTTGTGTGATTGGGGCCTGAACATGCAGGAGGGTGAAAGGAGGGCAAGGAATAGAGTGAATTGGAGCGATGTGGTATACCGGGGTTGACGTGCTGTCAGTGGATTGAATCAAGGCATGTGAAGCGTCTGGGGTAAACCATGGAAAGTTGTGTAGGTATGTATATTTGCGTGTGTGGACGTATGTATATACATGTGTATGGGGGGGGGGGTTGGGCCATTTCTTTCGTCTGTTTCCTTGCGCTACCTCGCAAACGCGGGAGACAGCGACAAAGTATAAAAAAAAAAAAAATATATATATATATGTATATATATATATATATATATATGGGTGTGTATGTGTGTGTGTATTTACGGAGGATGAAAGCCGGCAAGACAGCGGGTTAGGATGGTATTGAAGTTGAATTTATCAAGAAAGGGGGTGACTGTGTTACTGATTGGTTGGTAAGGATATTCATTGTATGTATGGATCATATTGAAGTGCCTGAGGATTGGCGGAATGCATGCATAGTGCCATTGTACAAAGGCGATAAAAATGAGTGTTCAAACTACAGAGGTACAAGTTTGTTGAGTATTCTTGCAAAATTGTATGAGAGGGTACTGGTTGAGAGGGTGAAGGTAGGTACAGAGCATCAGATAAGGAGCAGCAGTGTGGTTTCAGAAGTGACAGAGGATGTGTGGATCAGGTGTTTGCTTTGAAGAATGTGTGAGAAATACTTAGGAAAACAGATGGATTTGTATGTGGCATTTATTGTTCTAGAGAAGGCATATGATACGGTTGATAGAGATGCTTTGTGAAAGGTCTTAAGAGTATACGGTGTGGGAGGTAAGCTGCTAGAAGCAGTGAGAAGTTTTTATCAAGGGTGTAAGGTATGTGTACGTGTAGGAAGAGAATAGAGTGACTGGTTCCCAATGAAGGCCGGTTTGCGGCAGGGGTGTGTGATGTCCCCATGGTTGTTAAATTTGTTTATGGATAGAGTGGTTTGGGAGGTAAATGCAAGAGTTTTGGAGATAGGGGCGAGTGTGCAGTCTGTTGTGGATTAGGGGGCCTGGGAAGTGAGTCAGTTGTAGTTTGCCGATTATACAGCTCTGGTGGTTGATTCGAGTGAGAAACTGCAGAAGTTGGTGACTGAGTTTGGAATGTGTGAATATGAATGGAGAAAAATTGGAGAAAGTGAGGTGTTCTAAATATCTAGGAGTGGAATTAGCAGCGAATGGAACCATGGAAGTGGAAGTGAGTCATAGGGTGGGGGAGGGCGAGAAGGTTCTGGGAGCGATGAAGAATGTGTGGAATGAGAGAAAGTTATCTCGGAGACCGAAAATTGGTATGTTTGAAGGAATAGTAGTTCCAGCAGCTAGAAATTTAGTGTGAACGAATGTGGCCTTTTTTGTTTGTTCCTGGCGCTGCCTCGCTGGAGGGGGGGATGCTATTTCGAGTGTGGCGGGGTGGCAACGGGAATGGATGAGGGCAGCAGATATGGATATGTACATGTGTATACATGTATATGTTTGTGTATTTATATGTATGTATCGTTGAAATGTATGTATATGTATATGTGCGTGTGTGGGCGTTTAAGTATATACATGTGTATGTGAGTGGGTTGGACCATTCCTCGTCTGTTTCCCTGCGCTACCTCGCTAACGCAGGAGACGGCGGTTATCATAAATGACTATAAAAAGATTATATATATATATATATATATATATATATATATATATATATATATATATATATATATATATATATATATTGCTGTTTTGAATTAGGTTATTGATTTTTTTTCATTGCGAAAGTTACTACCATTTTGCATCCTGTTTCTTACTTTTTTTGCGACCAGTAAAAACATTTCGACATGATTTCACTTCCTTGATCGTTCTCTGAGCTGTAATGTGTGATCTGATTTATAGAACGATGCTCTCGTCCTGCTTTACTACAGGCGTTCAAATCAGTCTTATATAATGTTTAACTTTAGATCCTGAATACCAGGAGAGTCCCGGTATGTGACACGGTAATATAAAACAAATTGATTGTAGTCAAGTTTTTTTACCGAGTTTTACTGACGCTGTTAAAGTCTTTGCATGGAGATACTGTGGCTAGCTTGAGGCGGCAGTGCACGCAAACCCACCTCCACCCCGACTTCAAGCCCAAAACCTCAGGTGGTGATACTGCAAGGCACACAACCCTACCCTCCTCCCATCTGATCGCAACGTTGCAAGCCTGTAGCTGCCTTGCATTTAGCCCCATAGGCACCCTAGGCTCCCAACCCTCCTCCTTAGCTTGTGATACCCTGGTGGTGGCTGAGCGCGCAGTCCCCCTCTCTACTCCATCAACCTCCAGGATTACCCTACGTATCACCTCAACTGTTCGGTGCTGCATCCAACCCAGGGTGGCTGTTAATGAGGACATAAAATGCTCGTCTGAACCATGGTACGAGACGCCTTACACGTTGGGTCTTGTCATTTTGCTCTCTCTTTCTCCCGTCGGTTTTATTGCATATGGTTAATCTGGTGCATCAGCGGTCTTAAAGTCGAGCCGCAGCCACTTCGCGGGAAAAAAGGTGAACGTTGACTTGTATTCCCTGGCGGACGACGCCACCCTTGGTGGTAGGAATTGCTGACAGTATCACTGTATCGGTCCATAATGATGGGGAAGTTGTCCTGCTGTCACTCTTTGATGGCGTCTGTGCATAACTAATCCTGCGTCGGTAAAAGAGGATCATTTGTAACATGTCCTGTGGACGCCTTAATCGTTCATGCCAAGCGCTAATCAAGAGGGCATGCTTGTTGCACGGAAGAGCTACCACCAGACTAAAGCAGGGTTGATCACCTCATGGGGGGAGGCTATGCTCCATCTTACCTGTCTGCTGAGCATTTTTTTTTGTGTTCCACTGGTTGGTAATTGGTCACAGTTGACTACTATGTTTAATTGGAATTTGAGGATTCAGCGTTGGACTTGCTGACCAATTACCTTCGAATCTGCGAGCAAACATCTGGAGCAGTTGACCCTCCCACCTCACTTCAGGGAAGTCGAGGAAAGGAAATAATGTATTCCCAAAGTTCTTATGGCAGTTGTCGCCTGGGCTTGCTCCACCTCGCACAGGCAAGGAGGAGTGTTGTTGGTATGTCGTCTCTTATATTCTGACTATCACCTAAAGGATCACTACTGTTTCGTCACATTTATAAATTATATTGACTGTAGTGTGCAAAAAAAAAGGGATAGTTATTGCACGCAAGGTAGTAGCTTGGGAAATTATATTGTGATCAACTAAGAAGTGATAGTATCATAATTCATTGTTAGTTAATTAAATTTGCAAAACTTATTTAGACTTTGAATCTAGAAATTTTACCGTTTCATGTGTAAGCATTCAAAAACAGAGAGACTCTCTATATCCACTGTAAGAGAAATTTCTATACAATTCTACATCATGTAAATGTAGATGTTTCTCCCCCAATTCACTTCTGTTTCTGGGTTCACTATCAACATATGAATTCGGTACAACAGACATATTACGAAGCTCGGCCATTGCACATTAAGTAAAGACTTATCGTGTACAGTATATGTTATGATGATCGAAGAAGGTTTGGCAAGATAACGCGTTGGAAAACCCATAGATACAGTAGATTTTGTGTGGACTATTTCAGACTGTGAATCTACGCTTTTCCCACAGTATTGTATGTGTCCTTTCTTAAGGCCAGAGAAGCTCTGTATCACATACAGGAGATACATTACACAATTCTATATTTTCATTTATATGTAGTTGACTCCTATTTCAAGCACTGTAGCCTGGCCACAGAGGAGTACACACAACCAAGACATTATGATCAACCAGGCTAAAGATTTCTTCCCATAGTAAAGCAGTACCAAGAATCTCAACCAAATTTTAGTTCTGTCCTCCTTTATGTATATCAGTATTTCTGTTCTTACGTCTGCCTCGTTGCCAAGTGTGGCTGTACCGTAATATTTTCCCCTACGATGGTGGGCTTCACCATCTCACATCAACAGAATCACTCTCGCCTCACAAAGTCAATCACGTCACATGAGTTCCTCTAGTTACCCTCACGACGAATTTTCGTCTTTAATGTTTAGTGACTTTCAGATTTTATTCATACATCTGTACCATTTCCGATCAAATATCTCTTCTGAGCCTAACTTAAGCTTTTTTCCATATCCGTAAATGCCAAATCATCGCTCTCTTTCTCCAGGTATTTCTGTTATGTCTCTTTTTTTCAAAGCAACTACCAGTTCAACACGCTCTCTGCCCCATGTGAAATCCCATTGCTCCCCAAGGGTCAGCCATTCTGTGCATGACACCATCCTATATCACCACTCTCTCATGCATCGTGCCAGGTATATTCACCAGGCGTACCTCTGTAATCTACACATTCAATTTTGTTCCCCCTTGCCTTTATACAAGGGCAATTAAGTACACTGCTAGTATCATCTGGCACTTCACCGTAAAGCGACGGACAGCCTCATTAGCCAATAAACACCACCGTCGTCCCTTTCCTGAGAGATCTGAACAATTCTCTTGTCCACTCCTGACGCGTTCTCACACTTCATTTTATGGCAAGATTATTACTTCTAGCTTTTCATCGTCATGTTCATCATGGCTCTCTCACTCCCCACACGACACACACGAAACACGATGTCCACCTTTCTATCATCTAATATACTAAGCAATCCTTCAGAATACTTTGTCTTTTACGTCTTTGTCTATTACCACTTCCGTATACTTCCTTTCCTTACTGTCTTCCGGTATGCTTTTCTGACCTCATCACATTGTTCACTTCCTTCCAAAGTATTTTCTTATTTTCTCTGTGGAACATTGGTATTCTGTCCCAACTCCCATAATTTTTTTTTTCTTTCCTCTCTCTAGCGCCTTTCTCTTCACTTGTTGATTTCTCTTATACTCCTGTTAATGAAATGCACATTATCTCTCCGGATATCATTTGTGCTCCTTCCTTTTTCTTTGACAAGCAGTGCAACATTTACATTCCACCATTCACTATTCCTTCTAATACGTCCACATTCCATCACTGGCATACCACACACTTCATCAACACACTCAAACACTTCTTTCCTGCGGTATTTTCACACTTCTTCCACTCCTGTTTTAATTTTGATAGCCTAAGCCATTGGATCTTTCAGTCCATCTTAGTATCTGCACACACTCCACTTCTCCAAGCTCGCTCACCTTCACCACTTCTTTCACACGTATGTCATTTCATCTCCTAAACTCGCTACCAAAGTTCATACTTGCCTTCACTGAGAGTGGACCACTCATTCTTCATGACAATCCTTTTCAGCACGTGAATCCCTCCCTTGCATCTATGACAACCCCATTCACGCAAGTATACTTATGGATGCACACTCTCTTGAAGCATATTATTCCCGGTCATTGTTCCTCTTCCAACATTTAACTCGATCACTTTTCTCCATTTTCATTTATACCAGGGGTGCCATGTCTGCCCCTGCTCTTCCCACCAACACAATTATGTCTTCAACTGCCACGTCGCTCATCATGTCATTCAGGTCGTGTACCATCAAGATTCAGTCCCTTGCATCAGAACTATTAAACCATTCACTCAGCTCTTCACTCTGCATCATGTACAAGAACGCATCTTTCTTGGTCTAATTTCATTCAAACCTGCATCAGTATTCAACTCACTTTAATGTACTCTTTAACACAACTCGCATAATAACAATAATGACAATAATAATGATAATAACAATGATAATGTTGATAATAATAATGATAACATTCATCTTTACAATATTCAGCTACGGGCGATTGCTGATATAGGGAGTTCGAAGAAAGGGATTGATATGATAGATTTGTGCTATGTTAACCACAGTTGAACTTCTGTCGCAAATACCTTTTATTTTTACATTTGAATCTCAAGCGAAACGACACGGACTATTGAGTACCCTAATCAAGGCATCTCTCTCTCTCTCTCTCTCTCTCTCTCTCTCTCTCTCAAATATATGAATATATATGTATCGAGCATCAGATTGGGGAGGAACAGTTTGGTTTCGGAAGTGGTAGGGAATGTATGGATCAGGTATTTGCTTTAAAGAATTTATGTGAGAAATACTAAAACAAATGGATGGATTTGTGTGTGGCATTTATGGATCTGGAGAAAGCATATGACAGGGTTGATACAGATGCCCTGTGGAAGATCTTAAGAATATATGGTATGGGAAGAAAGCTGCCAGAAGGAGCGAGAAGTTTTTGTCAAAGATGTATTGCATGTGTGCGAGTAGGAAGAGAGGAGAGTGAATGGTTTCAAGTTAAGGTAGGTTTGCGGCAGGGGTGTGTCATGTCAAATGGTTGCTCAGTTTGTTTGTAGATGAGATGGTAAGGGAAAGAAGTGCGAGAAGATAAAACAATGGAAATATCTCTGGGGCCTGATAGTAGATAGGGAGCTGTAGTTTCAGTACTTTACACATGACAGCTAGAGAATGGATGTGAGCGGATGTGGCCTTTCTTTGTCTGTTCCTGTCCATCCCTCGCTAACGCGCGAAATTGAGATCAAATATATTATATAAGCCCTAGCTTAAGCCAGGTACCCAGTTTACCGACCAGCCCGTGGGGGATGATGAACAACTTTGTTCACCGCAGACAGACTGCTGCACCAGGATTCGATCCTGTGCGCTCGACCCCAGGAGGCCCGTGAACACGTCATGGTCATCGATGTTAAATGCTACATCGCAGAGGTCCTTATGATTCAACTACTACTTTCATCACACTCGGTACCCCTACGAAACTGATCCTGGCACCAGTCTTGCTATCTTTGTCGCATTTGTTATCCCTTTCACACTGGCTCTCCCATCCTCCATACTCTGCCACATGTATTGACTACCTTTCTCACACCCACTACCTCTGCCACTTGTGCTACTTCTAATGCCCTGGCTATGTATGACTGGCCTACAACCTACCATTAATAACCGAGCCACACTTACTACCCTCCGCAGAAGTTGCCGCCTTTGACACACTGACTGACCTTAGCCCTTCATGCTACCTCTGCTGAGCCTGCTACTTCTGCTAAACCTGCCCACCGCTGCTAACCTGTTTGTTCGGCTTAGCCTGCTACTTCTGCTGCCACACTTGCAACCTCAGTTACGCTTGCTATCTCTGCCACAGCTGCGGTGTAGGTTACAAGTGCCACACTTCGTACCTCTAGTACGGTGGTTCCTAACTGATTTCGGCTGATATAACCCTTGGCGTCAGTGTAAGGCATTACGTACTCTCACTCAGTAGCAGTAATTATTTTTCCAACGAGAATATTTCTGGAGTGATGACTCTTTCCGAAATAATGCAGCTTTGACCAAACTGTCATATGACAAAGCAGTGTACTGCTTAGACAAGATATGCCACTGACAATATTACTTAAGTGTCCATGGACCTCGGGTTGGGAACCATTGGTATAGTGCATTTGCTAAACCCTTCTCCATTACTCACACTTGCGACTTCTCTTGCACCTACTGCTTCTCCCATACTTTCGAGTTCTGTCACACTCAGTTATGATAATCCAGCTACTTTCCCCAGCTTTATATTTTTCACAACCACTTCCTCTGGTAGAGTCAACAATTATATAATGCCATAATTACTTCTTTAATGGTCATGACTTTTGTCATACTTTCTACCCCTGATACGCTTGCAAACACGATTATGCCTATCACCTCTTGTCACATTAGTTAATTCCACTATACAGAGAGCCTCTTTGTCGCACTTGCTCCCGTTGACTGTTGGAATATAGTGTTAGACGCTTCCTGCTCTTGAACTGACCATTGGGGTCTTGGTGGACTACATGGGATTGTTGTCAAGCAGCAAGATTACCAATTGACTGTTTCTAGTAAATGACTGTTTGAGGGTTAACGCTTCCCCTTTGAAATAAGGCCTATGGTGTTAATGGTCTATTGCTGGTGAGCTGACAATTTGGGTGATGGTAGAATGTTCCTCATAGAATGTCTTTGCGACTTTGGACCATTGCTGGATGTCTTGCACTGAGATGGATGTTCGCTTTCCTTTATTTCCTATGAGGAGAATCTTTAGATGACAGTAAACTCTTCCTCTCGAGGAAACCATTTGTTGTAGTTGAATTCGCCTTCAAAGCTCACCGTCTAAATTTCAGTTGACTGTATCTTCCAGCCTGCCTTCTAGAAGCGCTGCCAGTAGATTATTCTTCGCGGTTAAAGTAAATTGATCCTCCAGGTCAGACCGTAAGTGTTTTAGAGAAACGCTTCTTCTCATCTGGCTATCACAAGAATTGTTAAGGTATATCTAGCAATTTACTGCTTGAGTGGTTGCGTACCAGTGCTTCCGTGCTGTGAGATATTGCTGTTGCCAGTGACGACCCAATTTCACCATCACTTCACGTCAGAGATTAATGTGACGTGCTCGGGATTGCTGTGCATCGGTTAATGGTGTGACTTTGCACATTAGGAGCTGATGTGACTTGCTCAGTCTCGCGTTGGTGTGACAGATTTAGACTGTAATGTCAGTTGGTAATGTGATGTACCCAGCTTCATGTACAACAGATTGGTGGCATGCCATACCTCTTCTTGTATACGCTAGTCGCTGTGTGACGTGTTGGTCTTGTCTGTCTATGACAAGAGTGAAGTGCTCATCTTGATGTGCATCAGTATCTGGTGTGACGAGCCCCCGTCTGACGTGCACAAGTCTCTGGTGTAACGTGCACAGCCTGTCGTGCATCAGTCGCTGGTGTGACGAGCCTCGCTTGGTGTACATCAGTCGCTGGTGTGACGAGCCTGGCCTGGTGTTCATCCGTCGCTGGTGTGACGAACCTGCTAATGTAGCGTGCTCAACCTAGTGTACGTCAGTTACCATTGTGGTTTCCTCAACCTAGTGTACATTAGTTACCAGTGTTGCTTCCCCAACTTAGTGTACATCAGTGTGGCGTCCCCGATCGTGGTACACCAGTCACTGCTGTATATCAGTTGTTGGTGTGACGTGCTTAGCCTCCTGTACATCACTCGCTGATGTGATGCGCCTGGCTTGTTGTACATTAGTTGTTGATGAGGTGTTCTCGACCTGCTGAGCATCAGTCGCTGGTGTGACACGCCTGGCATGTTGTACATCACTGGATGGTGTGATGTGCCTGGCATGTTATACATCAGTTGTTCATGCAGCGTGCCCGGCCTGCTGTACATCAGTCGCTGGTGTGACACGCCTGACCTGCTGTACATCGGTCTCTGGTCAGCTGGTGCGTCATGTTCGCCTCATGAGTCAAAAGAAAACCCTCTGGGGCAGTTCATGTCATCTGTCCACCGCCACACTGCTGGACGGGATCCGGTTTTTATCCCAGTTCTTAATCTGGCCACATTAATCTTGCAAGTGTCTATCGATGCATCTAAGATAGCTCGCCTCGTTTTCCCCTAATTAAAAAGAAAATCATTTAAACCATTATTGCTTTAATTGTTGTACGAAGTGTCCTTGCTCCGGGCGGGATTAGATCGTTGTCTCGCACCTGCGTTTCATATACGATCCATAATTAACATTCATTAGTTGCGTGCGGGAGATATTGTAAGACAGGTTACACCTCGGCACGGTTGCCGCCATGAACAAGGCTGTCAGAGAGGAGGCTCTTTTTTTTTTCTTTCGTTTCTTATTTGCATATATCATACTAGTTTTATTGTTATGCCAGAACTGTGCGGTAGCTAGTATCGGAACCAATACATCATCCACAGTCATAATACAAAGAGGCCAAATTCTAAGGAAGTGAACGCATAGAAAACATGTATTAACAATGTATTTGTACACTGTAGCGTATAGTGTAATGAGGGACAAAGGAATAACATGTTTCAAGCCTCGTACATCATTAAGTACGACAGCCACCAAAGGTAAGGTGGCAATGAGGTAATCCACGTCTTGTGGATCAGTTTCAGAGAGGATGTTGCATGGGAGGTCCAGTGGAGGGTCACCTGAGGTCAGGGGGTGCTGAGGTAAGCTACTGACCCAAGTCTGGTGTAACATCTCTCTTGTGGCTGTGTTGGCTGGAAGATGGTTTTCGCTGAGGTATTCCTCACCCGGTCGATAACCTCTAAGAATATTGTTGACCTGGGGGTTAGGGAAGGTCAGGAGGCCCTGAAACAACCATAGTTCTCAAGAAGCTATCGCCGTGGACATGGTGATACAAGGGACAGGATCTAAAGATTGAGGTATATATCGAGCTCGAGGAGGTGGAATGAAGGAAAAAAGTGGAGGAAAGATAAATAAAGAGCATAAGAATGTAAGGATAAGGAAAACAACATAAGGGGAATGATAAAGGACACCTGAGAGTGGAAAAACAGCAAAGAAATGAGTGAAGGGACTGGTCAAAAGATGTCAGGATGGAAGAAGCAGCGTATGAACCAGTATAGCAGCAGTCACCACAGATGCCCTGATGACCACAGTGTCAAAGCCGTGTCGTCGGTCCTCCCTCCCGCGTCTCTTGACCGCTGGGCTGCTGTCTTATCTCAGCGTCCATCTCTCTCAAAACTGTACTTGGTATGAATCCGCCATGATGACCGAGATGTGAAGATAATCTGATTGAAAGGAATATTTTTCTCTCCACCTGTGTGACCCGGGTCGGTACCGTTTATAGGTAAAAGAAAGGGACAACCTTGTTTTGAATGGTCAACAGCAGGAGCCTGAGTGATGGTGTGGTACACCAGCAGGCGTCGCCGAGGTGGCAAGTGGATCCATGATGCTAATACTGTGGGCGTGACAGGGGCGTGCCTCACTACGGTGGCCCTACCACGTACGCTGTCCCTCATGATAACAGACTTCAAGAATTGAAATCTGAATTGTCGTTCTTGATGTTACTTTCTCTCTTCGTTTTACTTTTTAACAGTAAAATCCCTACACTGGTGTTATTATATTTATGATGTACATATATTTATGAATAAAGTAAATAAAATGATAGGTAGATAAAGATCGTCTTTTTTTCTTAGTGTTTTTTAGACAACCATTCGGCTGAAAATGCAGTTGATATTATGGAAATTACAGACCTGGGAGGTGTGTTTGTGTGTGTGTGTGTATGTGTGTGTGTGTATCATTTTCATGTATGTTTGTGTATTTAACACTGCAGTTAATGATTATAATAATAATAATGATAATAATAGTAATAATGATAATAATGATAATAGAAGTAGTATTGATAATGATAATAATAATAATAATAATAATAATAATAATAATATTAACAGCAATAATAATAGTAATAATAATATTATTATTTTCTTAGATCTAATTTAACTAACTACAAATGAGGATCTCGTTGATAATGTTGAAGTTGGATATATGTCTGGTACAAGTGATCACCGACAAATTACTTTTATGATGACTCTCAACACCGCATGTAACGCTGCTTAACGGGGAAAAAAACTAACTAGATTTTAAACTTACAAATTCTAATGATCTTCGCGGTGCTCTTGCCAGGCAGATCTGTGATGATATGGGCAACGAGAACGACGTGTGCGTAGCTTCGGCAAATGACCGTAACTCATTAAAAGAATTCTTCAGCTACTGTGGCATTACGAATGTTAAAGAGAAGTGTTGATGACGGAGTAGAGAGGTTCGCTCAGTTTAGGGAACAACTTTAGAGAGACGTAGTGGCAAAGCGCTGGGTGTACTCGAGTTCTTTACATCGAAACATTGTAGTCGTCTAGTGACTTCAAATTCTTGCACTGAACCTGGGGATTAAGAGGCTGGAAGGTGTGTTGGTAAGCAGGTGGTGGTGTTTTAAGGTGGAAGAGGCACAAGCAGATGGTTGGGATGTGACTGTTAATGAGTTGGTTCATCACTGGAGAAATTGGGAAACAATCAACACAGGGAGGAGAGGATGAAGTCCGCTCATTCAAACTACCAATGATAGATTTACCTTCGTAACGTAATAGGATTTCTCGACATCACGTAATGCATGAAATGCTTCGTTACAGAAGTCCTTGTATAGGTTAGTGATGTGAGAGGAGTAGGGTAGTCGTTACACTAGTCTTTTTCTAATTCGGCGTGCCATCTAGAGCGCTTCAGCTGGGGGTGTACTCTTCCAGATCTTCGGGGGGAAGAAAGGATGGGGAGCTTCTCAAATGATCCTGAAATAATTACCTCGTCTACTTTCAGCATCATTCATGCTTAGCACTTGAATGCCAGGATGCTGAAAAAAAAGATATACCTTCTAAAATGATGAATTGCGGCATCAATTAACCCAACCTGAATGTCTTTATGCATTTACCCAGAGGATGTTGGATCATCATACGAGGGGATTCAGGCCACTGGTGTCTGTGCAACGACCTCTGCGGTGGTAGTAATTGGTCTGTCAAGTTGACTGGAATAAGGCGAAGAGCATTCTGACCGTGTGTAGAAATGGCTACAACTTAATGAATTCAGCTTCTCTTGGATATCCAAGTTATCATCATTATTCAGACTCTTACTCAGGACAAACTTGGCACATGGCTGCTTGGCTCAGAGGTGACCCGATGTGTGATCTCTATAGGGGGTGAGAGGGTGGATAATACAGCACGCAGCGAATGGTAGTAGCAGTGTGGCGGCGGTATGTGACCAGCTGTAAGAATCCGCGTTACTTTCACTCACTCAAGAAGTTGTTAGAGAGTGAATCACATTTGATAAAAGCAAAGTTGGTTCAAACTACACTCGAGGTGTGTGTGTGTGTGTGTGTGTGTGTGTGTGTGTGTGTGTGTGTGCGCGCGCGCGCGCGTTATCTTTAAATGCCCTCTTTAGATATGAAGAGCACAAGTGCATATAATCTATCACATCATGTACTCTTAGATTCAACCTGGGTTTTGTGCGGTAAAGTCAGCTAATGCTGCCACAGTAATAAGCATTTCAGTGTTATTCACATGAGATTACGTAGATTCTCTATCTATCCTACTCCTGTTGCATACCTAACACCACTGCTCACGATCGAAAACCAATTCCTTTAAGATCTACCTCAAAAGCCTCTATGACTCGATAGTATGAATGTAAGGGGCGTCAGTGTGACTTGGCTGATCAGTGTGTAGGATGGCTGTTCATCGTGAGAGGCAGTTGGCCAGAGTACGGGACTGCTGGCCAATGTGAGGGATAGCTACCCTCTGTGAGGAATGGCTGGTCAGTGTGAGGAACGGACCATCAGTGTGATTGACCTTTGGTCAGTGTAACTGACCGCTAGTCAGTGTGAGATTCGGCTGGTCATTACGAGAGACGTTTGATCAGTTTGGGGAGCGACTGGTCAGTGGGAGAGAAGACTAATTAGTGTGAGAGACGGCAAGCCAGTGCAAAGGACGACTGGTTAGTGTGCGAGATGGCAGATGGCTTGTTAGTGTGAGGGACAATCAGTCAGTGTGATGGACGGCTAGTTAAAGCAACGGACGGTTGGTCCGTGTAAGAAACAGCTGCTCAGTGTGAGGGGCTACTGTTTCGTGTGATAGACGGCAAGTCATTAAGAGGATGTACCGGTAAGTCTCTAGACGATGGTCCGATACTTAACCACGAATAAACAGCTGATCTGGATGAAGGTAGTGGTCGTAAATGCTTTGATAGGTTCCTTTCGGTTAGTTATTCGACACGGGGAGAGGCGGAGCAACGCTTTGGGTAGTGAACGGTAAATGTGAGTATGCGATGGAATGGGAAGACCTAATGGGCCTCTGAATATCGAGATATGAAATTACATTATGTATCTAACGACCTTCGAGCGTTACTTCCTTGGTGACAAGGACGACTGATGTCATACGTTTTGGTTTATGTAACTCCTCACACACACCTACTTAATATGAAAATCATATTTGTTCTTCATATTTGTTCTTAGCTGTTTCTCGCTCTAACGAGCTAGCACCTGGAACCTTATTTGCCCTCATCCACTCTCAAGCAGTCGTGAATAAAACATAACTTTAACATAAAGTTGTTATAGGCGAGGGATTCTTACTGACCTTAAGAGAATCATCCGTTTGTAAGTGTAAGAATAATAAAAGCATAACCAGTTCCCATCGCGGCCCTGTACTACATACTGTGGTCCGGTGTTACACCATTTGATGATAGATAATTTGATTATGTGTAGAAGTTTGTTTTCACTGAACGTGTGTGATTACACTCAAGCTTAAAATCATATTTTAATGATTTTCTTAATAGTAATGTCATTATACTGTTATTAGATTTCTTGTTTTGTACGTTACTTAAGAAGTGTTTTTTTAGAATATTTCGAAGTGGCGGAGGAGAATCGTCAGCTTTATCCTAATATCTAGCGTTTAACATCCGCTCTCATCAGCGTGAACCTCAAGCATGTGTTGAACCACCACTCGGCATCCATAATTTCTCGCAAATCTATGACTTAATGCTTCTTCTTATGGACATTCTGTTGTGTCGTTTTCTTTCTCTTGCGCCCCATTTGTTCTCTTGACCATCGTCTTTTCCTCTAATGATGTGATATTCCTTATCTTGATTCTACAACTTTCTTTAATTGTCTGTGACCTTTGTAATCTTCTTTCGCATCACCATGACCTTCGTCCCACAAACGTCACTGCATCACCATTCGAGACTCGTCTACTTCACCACTGATCATCATCTACCTCACGACCATCATCTCATCCTACGTACGGAGGTCTTCTCCCTCACCGCCATATATTCTCTCACCAACCCTTTTTTCCTACAACATAATCTCTCCCTTAACAAGTATCGTATCCTGTACAAACGTGTCTCTCTCTCTCTCTCTCTCTCTCTCTCTCTCTCTCTCTCTCTCTCTCTCTCTCTCTCTCTCTCTCTCTCTCTCAAGTACTTTATCTTCATAATTATTCTACTTTCATCCATCATTTTTTTTCTCCCACCATAATCACCATCATCCTAACATACAATGATCTCACTCATGCTTTAATCGTATCATCATCATCATCACCATCATCATTATCATCATCATCATCATCATCATCACCAGTGCCACCTGCCCTGACAGGCAATAGTCATCCTTTTTTTTTTTTGTTCCATTAACTTCTTTAGTGAAGTATTTGAACACAAATATTGTTGCTCATACAATTAGGTGCAGAATATGACAGCAGAACTAGTTATTATCTAATAAGTAATGACATTGCGTGTGATTTTAAGTCTGTTTTCCTTTCCTCTTATTATAAAACTGATCTTCCGCGGTATTGTCTTGTTAGCGATAATTTGCCCCGATGTGTCGGTGTGATGGATCGATGGCTAATCCCTATTCTCCTGAAGGGTAATTTGCCATGATGCATCTGCGTGATGGATGATGGATGGCTAATCCCCGAATGACACACTCGTACAAGATTTTTATCTCTTTGTTTTCATTTCTCTATGCATTTTAAGACCCGTAAGATTTACGTGGTAAGTGATAAGATTTTCTCGGTGATTATGTGAAAGTTACGAAGAACCTGCAGCATTTAAAGATCATTCTATCTTTATTTTCTGAAAGGATTTTCCTTTTTCTCATTGTCAAGAGTATTTATCATCATGGTATAATGATATGATGAACAATGACGTCATGCAAGTGACATCATTACACTGTGGCGTTTCATTCAGGCGCTGCTCCTTCAGACGTCGTCACTCAAAGGACCTGAAACCCTTATGATCGATGGCTGGAGAGTGACCATCTCGACGCTGGTCTTGTCGACACCAGCTGTCGCCTTCGTCATCCCATCACGCTACACTCCCTCCTTCTCCTTCTCCTTCTCCTTTCCTCCTCCTTCTCCTCCTCCTTCTCCTCCTCCTCCTCCTTCACTCCGTGATGTTGGCGGGTAGCTCTGTGTGATTTGTAGGTAATGATGTGCTATGCTTGCGGTAACGATGGGGAAATGATAATGACAATACAGGTGGTAACACTGATGGTGATAAAGCTATATACTGATAGTGATAACGGGTAACACTGAACAACGATGGTGATAAAGCTATATGTTGATGGTGATAACGCATGAGGTGTAATGCTGTCGTATTGCGTTAGTGACGTATGTATCATACTGATGATAGCATTATATAATGCTTGCAACCTACAGGGCGTCAGGTGGATTGATATACAGCGTTTTGTAATGCTGCATAATGTTTATTCATGGCCTAGAATATTAATCGTAATACTGAATCATTCTTAATGTTTAATAGTTGTATTTTAAGCTGGCGATGCTACTGTATGAATACATTATCACAAATAAAGGTCGTTTAATCAAGGAAGAGTACCGTAAGATGATTCTAAGAGTGTAGTGAAGTCTTTGATATGAACTTTTACACTTGCTCACCTTTTGATAGCTTTTCATGGATGCCTTGTGAACCAACAGGTTCGAGGGAATCACGGTCAAAGTGGTGTTGCACAGACGACTGCGTACGCAGTGACAAAAGAATGCGCTGCTGACTTCTCATCATTGGAAGCATGTGCACTGAAGAGTGTGAGGGAGATGCATATAATATCGTATTCTTCACTCACTCAACAGTCTATACATGAACTTATATAACGTATTAATGAAATACAGAGTTCTCAGAAGTGGTAGGAAATATGAAGATCAGGTGTTTGCGTTAAAGAATGTGTGTGAAAAATATTTAGGAAAACATGGATTTTATGTGGCATTTATGGATCTAGAGAAGGCATATGATAGGGTTGATATGGATGCTTAGTGGAAGGTCTTTATGATATACGGAGTGGGAGGAAAACTTCTAGAAGTAGAGAGAATTTTTTTATCAAGGGTGTAAGGCCTGTGTACAATTAAGAAGAGGGGAGACTTGATGGTTCCAAGTAAAGGTTGGGCTGCGACAGGGGTGAGGGATGTCCCCATGGTTGTTTATTTTGTTTATGGCTGGGGTGATGAGGGAGGTAATGCGAGTCTTCAAAAGGGGCGAGTATGCACTCACTGGGGGATGAAAGGGCCCGGAAAGTGAGTCTGTTGTTGTTTACTGATGATACAGCTGAAGTGGGTGACTGAGTTTGGAATGTGTGAAAAGAGAAAGTTGAAGGTGAATGTAGATGAAAGCAAGGCCATTAGATTCAGCAGGCTTGAGGGACAAGTTAGTTGGGGTGTAAGTTTGCATGGGGAGAAATTGGTGGAAGTGAAATGTTTTTGATATATGAAAGTCGACATGGCAACAAATGGAACCATGGAAGTGGAAGAGAGTCATAGGATGGGGGGGAGTGGCCAAGGTTCTGGGATCACTGAAGGTGTTGAAAGAGAGAGGGTTATCTGGGAGGGCAAAAATGGATATGTTTGAAGGAATAGTAGTTCCACCGACATTGTATGAGTGTAAGGCATGGGGCTATAGATAAGGTTTGCGGAGGAGAGTGGATGTGTTGGAACTGAAATGTTTGAGGACAGTATGTGATGTGAGGTGGTTTGATCGAGTAAGTAATGTAAGGGTAAGAGGGATGTGTGGTAATATTAAGAAAATGTGGTTGAAAGAGCAGAAGAAGGTGTACTAAAATAGTTTGGACGTATGAGGAGGATGAGAGGAAAAGTTGACAAAGAGAACTGAAGTGAAAGAAGGAAGGAGAACCGGGAAATCAAATTGGAAATGGAAGGATGGAGCAAAAGAGAATTTGAGCGATCGAGGCCTGAAGACACAGGCATGCTAGGTATAAATTGAATTAGAACGGTGTGATATGCTGTCAGTGGACTGAACTAAGGCATGTGAAGCGTCTGGGGAAAATCATAGAAAGGTCTGTGGGGCCTGGATGTGGATAGGGAACTGTTTTCGGTGCATTATACAACATGACAGCAACAGAATGGATGTGAACGGATGTAGCCATTCTTCGTCTGTTCCTGGAGCTACCTCGCTAACGCGGGAAGCGGCGATCAAGTATGAAAAAAGAAAAAGAGTTGTTTTTGTCCAAGAGCTAGGTCTGTGGGAGGGTTTCTATGATGCTTAGTACAACACGCTCGTCATCTTGTAAGTCTTCATATGACAACATGATAACGTGATATTTTTCCCTGGAAGGAGGTTCGTAGAGAAAGCTGAACGTAAGAATGCAATTTTTTCCTTCACAAGTTTTTCGTCATGGAGGTGACCACATTTGTAAAACTCTTCGTTCATTATTAAATATCACATGAGAAAGGCTTTGCAGGATCGGATCCAGTGATCTGCCAACGATTTGCTTCAGCGGCGCCTGGAACTCTGTAAGCTGTGATCGCAATTAAGTGAGAACGGTGGATTTCACTCCAAGCGAGACTTTATAGGCTACATGATGGATGAGGGAGATGAGTTAAAGGTGCGTGGGAACGTGAGTGGCGATTAAGTTGCTGTCTGATGCCAACTCTACGGTCTTATCTTTTGACCTTAAGACTGACTCTCTCTCTCTCTCTCTCTCTCTCTCTCTCTCTCTCTCTCTCTCTCTCTCTCTCTCCGCTAGTCATAGACACATACTTTACGGAAGTAGATTTTCCTCTTCGCGGTGGAAAATATCTTGCAGCTAATTCGCTGCGGATAGAAAGTGTTGGTACCCACCCTAAAGAAATGAACCAACCAACCAGTCAGTGCTGGGAGCAGCCACCTTCTTCTTCATTCGCAACTGCTGCTCTTAAAACCATGAGCCGTGGACTGTGAAGCTCTCCAGTAACCTTTTGGGTGGAGAAGAATGAGGAAGAAACTCCTGTTTTTCTAACCACTATCAAGGGATAGGAGGAGTAGGAGGAGGAGGAGGTGGAGGAGGAGGAAAGAGAGGATGAAAAAAAAAAAACTTGCAACCTGAGAAGGTTAATGGTATCAATGAACTTTCTCCTGCCACTGGAAGCATTTACTTTTATAAGTCCGCATGATAAAATATCACGCTGACGGACGTATCATTAACCAGATAGAATGAATCTCTTAAATTACACCTCGTCAGATCACTCCTGTGAGTGATTAATAAGCCCTTCCTGTGTAATAAAGATATAACATTCGAAATAAGAGCAAGGGGGGAGGGGTGTCGTCAGAAGGTAATGATGGGGTTGGCCAACTGGAGATAGTGTGCAGAGCTAAACCTAAGATGGACGATGGTAGGCAATTTGACCTGCACACTCTGGCTTGGAGGTGTTATCGCTCCCCGAGGCTGATGTGATTAATATGATGTATAGTGTACGGATGGATTCGGGTTGCTTTCACAGTTATGGTACTTCAGACCAGAATCTAAGTTTCACTCGGAATGTGTGCTGTTTCCTCTCGGGAGTTCTGTGGTGAGTTCCTTTGTCGTGGAAAATTCGCCTGCCGTCGCGAGTTAGAAATTTGACATTTATCAGGCAACAAGAAAATTATAATAATGTTTTGATTTATATGTATTAAACAACCACTCAGCTTTGATCGTAATCAGATTCACCGAAGGAAGAACCATGCTCGTATCTAACAGGAGCTGAATCCTGGCGACATTTTTATCGATCTATCTCTTCATCTGAATGCTTTTCAGAGATCAGTCATTCCCAGGACAAAAATATTGAGTCGCCATCTGATTTCTTGCGTTGTCTCTGAGAAAGTATACCCACTGGAATCAAATACATGATACGAACGGTATATAACGCAAAAGCGCAGTCACCCCTGGTACTTTGAACCGATGAGCATTAAAAGCTGATTAATATAAAAAAAGAAAGAGAGAAAGTAAGTAAGTAAGTTAGCCAAGTCTCTCGTACTACTGTTGTAGTCGCTGGCTTGATCAAAAGAAGTCACCAACTGTACTGTTGAGTTTCGAGTAAGGTTTTTGGTTCAGTCTACCTCCCTCCTAACCCACTTCTGCTGATCTTCTCCTATGTTACTTAGTGAAGGTTTTGCTACCAATCGCTTTACGTATTCAATGATATCTAAGAGAAACAAGCACTGTACAGATAGTATGGTGAGTAGATAATGGAATGATCATTCACCCCAAGTTTGGCGTTGATTGGCAGGCTTGCTGGCCTTTAAACAGCCAAGGTCATTAGGGTCGTTAGCGCCGTTATGATCATCACGATATATAAGGCTCTTGCTAGTTGGTTGCTCGGTTCATTGTCGACCTTAAGCCTATCAACCGCCAGAGTTGTTAACGCCGTCGACACGAAGTTATTTACATCCACCATCCGAAAAATCTTGTAACAATTTCTTCAAGTAATGAAAATTATTTAGACCATATCCACCGTCAATGTGCATATAGGTCATGACCCTTGTTAAGTCTGGATGGTTTTTACTGGAGTGGTAATATCTTATTCTTTAATGTAATTGCAAGAACGGTAAAAAAAAAATAACTCGAGTCCAAGAATCGATTTGCCCTTTAATGCTTAAGAGAAATGTTATATATCTATATTTTCTTGTAAGTCCAGTTCTTACATCGAATCGGTGATATGCAGTGTGTGTGTTATATATATATATATATATATATATATATATATATATATATATATATATATATATATATATATATATATACATATATATATTTTTTTTTTTTTTTTTTTTATACTTTGTCGCTGTCTCCCGCGTTTGCGAGGTAGCGCAAGGAAATAGATGAAAGAAATGGCCCAACCCCCCCCCCCCCCCCCATACACATGTACATACACACGTCCACACACGCAAATATACATACCTACACAGCTTTCCATGGTTTACCCCAGACGCTTCACATGCCTTGCTTCAATCCACTGACAGCACGTCAACCCCTGTATACCACATGACTCCAATTCACTCTATTTCTTGCCCTCCTTTCACCCTCCTGCATGTTCAGGCCCCGATCACACAAAATCTTTTTCACTCCATCTTTCCACCTCCAATTTGGTCTCCCTCTTCTCCTCGTTCCCTCCACCTCCGACACATATATCCTCTTGGTCAATCTCTCCTCACTCATTCTCTCCATGTGCCCAAACCATTTCAAAACACCCTCTTCTGCTCTCTCAACCACGCTCTTTTTATTTCCACACATCTCTCTTACCCTTACGTTACTTACTCGATCAAACCACCTCACACCACACATTGTCCTCAAACATCTCATTTCCAGCACATCCATCCTCCTGCGCACATCTCTATCCATAGCCCACGCCTCGCAACCATACAACATTGTTGGAACCACTATTCCCTCAAACATACCCATTTTTGCTTTCCGAGATAATGTTCTCGACTTCCACACATTTTTCAAGGCTCCCAAAATTTTCGCCCCCTCCCCCACCCTATGATCCACTTCCGCTTCCATGGTTCCATCCGCTGACAGATCCACTCCCAGATATCTAAAACACTTCACTTCCTCCAGTTTTTCTCCATTCAAACTCACCTCCCAATTGACTTGACCCTCACCCCTACTGTACCTAATAACCTTGCTCTTATTCACATTTACTCTCAACTTTCTTCTTCCACACACTTTACCAAACTCAGTCACCAGCTTCTGCAGTTTCTCACATGAATCAGCCACCAGCGCTGTATCATCAGCGAACAACAACTGACTCACTTCCCAAGCTCTCTCATCCCCAACAGACTTCATACTTGCCCCTCTTTCCAGGACTCTTGCATTTACCTCCCTTACAACCCCATCCATAAACAAATTAAACAACCATGGAGACATCACACACCCCTGCCGCAAACCTACATTCACTGAGAACCAATCACTTTCCTCTCTTCCTACACGTACACATGCCTTACATCCTCGATAAAAACTTTTCACTGCTTCTAACAACTTGCCTCCCACACCATATATTCTTAATACCTTCCACAGAGCATCTCTATCAACTCTATCATATGCCTTCTCCAGATCCATAAATGCTACATACAAATCCATTTGTATATATATATATATATATATATATATAGATATATATATATATATATGGCATCCGATAATGCATAGCTGTGCGAATTCAAAATCTGAAAAAATTTTGGGAGGTTTCCTATAAAAACATTCACTTTACGGTTACATCACGTTCTCTAACTTCCTCTGCGATTTATCTTCCTACCTGTGCCTTACTACACAATGGCCTTTGTCTCCCTCCTTTGTAATATAAAGTAAAAGAAAACCTCAATACGGGCAACATCTAGCAGGGAATAAGCTTCAGGATTCTTTAAGACGAAAGCTATGTAGACTTTGCTAATCAGGTTTGGTCAGCTCACCTAAAGAGGCACAAAGAGCTGGAGGAGAAGGTCAGAGGAAGGCGACAAAGATGATAGCAGAAACAGTGAGTCAGGTTACAGGGAAAGGATAAAGGTTTTGAATATGCCCACCTTCGGGAGAGAGGAGAGTGAGAGGTGACCTGGTCACAAGCCTAAAGTCTTAAAACAGATCCTGGGTGTGGACGGGTGAACAGTTATTCGAGAGATGTAAGGACAGAACAATCAGAAAACATTAAGTAGCATGTTGTAAAGGATGTATAGAAATACTTTTCTTTAAAATCCTTACCTTTACTATTTTCCTTTCATGGCCAGATACAAGCTCGGACCATTTTCTTTTTCACTATACATTTCTTCGCTACGCCCATTTTCTTTTACTATGCTCTTTTTCATTACACCTTCATCTTCACTGCTGGGGCCATCAACATTGCGCCCTTGATACCATTGACCTTTAAGCTAACCATTAGGGGTAAGGTCTGAGGTTCACTTATTACACACACACACACACACACACACACACACACACACACATACACACACTGCCATGATTAATATGTAGATGGAGATCTATAATTAGCTTCCTCGTCCGACTTTGAACCTAGCATGCAAAATAATACGTTCACTCTACTCTTCCTCACCACACCATCTTCATCTCTGCTAAAGCCATCATCACTACACCTTCGATACTACTGGCATCTAACCTAGCCATTACGGTAAGCTGGACAGACAGACAGACAGACAGACAGAAAGAGAGACAGACAGCGATATCATTATCATTCTTATCATTATAGATTTATCTATTCATTTTTTTTATCACTACATGTGAACGAACTCGTTAGATAGAATTTACAAAGCGTAAAACGACATTTTCTCGGTCTACTGTGAATAACTTAATAAAATTGTTCAAACGTAATTGTCAGGCTGCGTGCAATATATTTGGACGGCAAAAAAAGAAAAAAGAAAAATTCATAAATGTACCAATTTACTAAACATTACCCCAACGGCCTGAAAATCAAAGCTTTCATTTAGTTAATATTGCTCCAATTATAGTAATTGGGACAGAAGTAAACCCTGTCATTACCGATCAGTCAAGCGTTGATTCAACACAACTTCAAGCACAGGGAAATCTCGTTAATCGCCCACCCACACACACACACACACACACACACACACACACACACACACACACACACACACGTACAAAACAAAAGATGTAATGTTCAAAAATGTTTAATAATGGTTATTACACAATCAGTAAACATCACTGACAAGTAATATATAAACGAACATTGCCTTTAATTAAGTCAGCTCATTTTGTCCATGATTGATTTTTTAGCAGGGTAAAGACACGAGATTCGCAGAAAGTTCACTGAAGAGAACAGCGTGTGGTAATAGTGAGGATCATGATCACAGGACCTTTGCAAAAACCGTATCAACGTGAGACCAATTTGTACAGTTACTGTGAGACGAACTTCGACTCGGTTACCTTCACTAAAAGAGTTAGGCTTTTGGGTTTCAAAGAGAAGAAGAATATCAGAGGAGGAAGTAGAAAAATGGTAATCTTTGAGGATGAGGTTAGATTTGAGACGCTGAATGTTACTGAAATGTAAAGAGAAACAAACAGATCTAGCTAGTTCGATGTATCTGGAAGAGTGGCGTAAGTTCTGGTTGATTAAGTGTAATTTAAAAGCGGGATCTTGGAACTAGCAATTCACTTTGACGTTTTACTTCCATATTTATGTAAAAACAAATATAACTATGATGGAGAGGATGTAAGTTGTGGAGTGAGCGCCATCCACCCTCGTGTAAGTGAGGCAAAGAAAACAGAAAAAGCGACTATGACCAGGGTGTGTAGTACGTGACAAACGGCGCGGTGCTAGCGTACCGCTTCGCCAATTGCCCTTACGATACCCTGGCCTTCGTAACTTCCCTAGACGGTGAATCTCTACCACCTATTGCGAGGTGTCGCATGCTGCTCCCACGAACTCCTGCGTTAGTGTCACTTCGCACAGCATTGGAGGATTAAACATAATCTGATGAAGAAGAAGAATAGGCAGTAGAAAAAGACTGTGAAGACAAGAACATAAGTAAGGAAGGCAGGTGTGTGGTGTGCATGCTGGGGGAAGTAACGACCAACCTGATTGCTTAAACATCACAAGACAGTAATTAGGACCAGCAGTCTTGACAACGAGGATGTCACATAGTTACGGTCACCAATGTAGCACTAAGTCGGAGAGATAATACCTTCCTAGGCAGCTGTTGTCTCTATATACCGTTGATCTACATTATAAAGTTAGCACACTCGAAAGAGCTTGTTTAAAAACTGTTGTTTCTGAAAACACATTCGACGGTCTGCCAACGAGAGATATTACCTTTCGCAAAAACGAGGTGAAAGACGGAACGTTTACCGCTGAGTACATGGTGCCTTTGGTGAACAGTTT
This sequence comes from Panulirus ornatus, assembly GCF_036320965.1. Classification (NCBI taxonomy): domain Eukaryota; kingdom Metazoa; phylum Arthropoda; class Malacostraca; order Decapoda; family Palinuridae; genus Panulirus; species Panulirus ornatus. The sequence continues at coordinate 29,034,454 of NC_092241.1, forward strand.
AACGTTGAACAGCAAACGGGATGCGGTAACCAAGAACATTAGCATATCCATATGGATTTTTACAGACCGCCGATACCGTATATGTCCATTGATTATTACCTCATAACAACATATCGTTTGCAACAGTGTGGCAAAATATCAAATGGTGCAATGTGGAATTTCGGCTAGTGTTGTAGTGGTGGTGGTTAGTGATAATGGTACTAGCCATAATTACCGTGGTGATCACCAGGAATTAATGGATTTCTCGTCTCTCAGTAACAAATCAATTGCCCTTACGATCTTAAAAAACTACCGGTTCCAAACGAAGTAAGTCGTTTAACAAACAAACTACTCGTTACTAACGGTGTAAGTCTTTCTCAGCTAACCTCGTAGTGCTAAAAGCAATTTCCCTCTTTGGCTGAATTATTAACATTGTTATTAGTAGTTGTAGTTGTTGTTATCGTAGTTGTAGTAGTAGTTGTAGTAGTAGTTAATGCAGTAGAGAGTTTTAGGAGTTGCCGTAGAAGTCGTAATGGTAGTTGGTGTCGTCACTGTCGTCTTTGTAGGTTTTTGTAGATACAGCTCTGGCAGTTTCATTTTAGTATGTGACTTTAGTTTATGTAGTTTTAGTAATAGTAGTTAGAGCAGTTGTTGTTACAGTAGTTGCGGCTGCAATTACCATCATTATCATTAGCGATGTTATCATCATTATCTTGTAATCATATCTTCATCTTTTGTTTATACCCATTTATGAATTTCACAGAATTTCTAAAATTAACATTTTACTGTAGTAATTTCATCGTATAGATTATGCACATTATAAAGTCATTTACTTCATTTTTTATGCCTGACCTGATAATGTTGTCCAGACATCGGTGTGAGGCCCATGGAAAATTTTATTGATCGTATTTTTGAAGGCCTGAAGCACGAAATTTTCTCGGTCATGTTTGAATTTATAGAAGATATCCTCCATGACTTGATATCAAAGATTTCATTCATTTGTAAGCTGTTCAGAACATCAATTGGGACAGACATAAACCCTATGATTACCGATCAGTCTAGCGTTAATTCATCATTTAATCATAGACTACAATTTGAGGCGCACGAAAACTTCCATAACACACACACACACACACACACACACACACACTGAAGAGAAGCTTATAGTGTTTACAGCTGATTATGGTCCAGTTAATGAACTTCACTGGCCTTTTTTATGTAAATGAATATACGGTAATTATATAAATCTATTTTTCATCATAATCACATTTATACTAGAGGTAAAGAAATTAGATTTACTGTCAGGTTATTCGAGTAGATTTACTGAGGTCACTCGAGTAGATTTACTGGGAGGTTACTCGAGTAGATTTACTGGGAGGTGGCTCGAGTAGATTTACTGGGAGGTTACTCGAGTAGATTTACTGAGAGGTTACTCGAGTAGATTTATTGGGAGGTCACTCGAGTAGATTTATTGGGAGGTCACTCGAGTAGATTTATTGGGAGGTCACTCGAGTAGATTTACTGGGAGGTCACTCGAGTAGATTTACTGGGAGGTCACTCGAGTAGATTTACTGGGAGGTTACTCGAGTAGATTTACTGGGAGGTCACTCGAGTAGATTTACTGGGAGGTTACTCGAGCAGATTTACCGGGAGGTTACTCTAGTAGATTTACTGAGGTTATTCGAGAGAACAGGTGTGGTAACAGTGAGTGTCATGAACACCGTTGCTTTTGAAGCAACTCCCTCATCATGAGGCCATGTATGCAGTAACAGTGAGAATTGGCTAGAACGTGTGAGGTAACTTTCATTATATAGGTTGTGGGATGAACACTAAGATTAAGGGGGAAGGGAAGGAGAGAGGGGAAGGAACGGGATGCGAAGGGTAATGAAAGAAAAGAGAGAAAGAGGATGAGAAAGAATGGAAGGAAGCTGTGTGTACGTATGCATGTAGGGGAGAGAAAGAGATATAAAAGGTGAAGTTTGAAGATAGGGAAATCGGAAAGGCTCAGTGGAGAGAGAGAGAGAGAGAGAGAGAGAGAGAGAGAGAGAGAGAGAGAGAGAGAGAGAGAGAGAGAGAGAGGAAAGGGATTTTGGAAGGGACTTTGAAAGCAAAAAAGGGACAATGGTTTGTTTAGAGAGAAGGAGAGAGATGGGCCGGGAGAGGTGATAGAAAACGAAGAAGGCAAAGAGGTCGGAAAGAGCAAGGGAAATGTGAAGAAAATGGAAAAGGGGAGGAGGACGCTGTGGAACGTAGGCCACGGTAGTTGAGCCACTGAGGTACGTCATTAACCTCTGGCCACAACCTGCCAGTACTCCTTACTTCCTGGCAGTCATCTTCTCCCTCACTCACTCTACCAACTCGCAAAATCGGTCATTATTTGAAAAACTGAACTCGATAAATTCACTCACAGTTTTACCATGTTCCACTAGGTGAAATTTTAAAACACTTATGGCTCAGTCACCATTGTTGAGAACATGAATATTGTGCCGGTAAGCTACATAGATTCTAATTCCTCACTTTCGTCTCTATGTTGATGTGGAAAAGTGGAAACCCACTAACTCGTTTCTCTCGAATATGTTCTGAACGGGTGGCAGGCCTGATGATTCCTACCAGTGCGAATTCTTGTAAGTTCTACCAACTGTGTTCTTACGCTTGATATTATGCGCCGGGATCATTGTATACATTAAAGGATGTTTAGATATTATCTAATTTGGGAGGAAAAAAAAGATGAAGGGAAGGCGGGAACGAAAACGAAAACAGGTGTATGGTGCATAGTAGGCGGGGAAGGTATTCGATTATGTGTAATAGAATACTCATTTCCCTATAGGGGCGATCATAGCTTAGCGATTAGCATTTCCCAAAAGGTCCTGGGATCGAATCCTGGCTGTTGGTATGATTCCCGGTTACGCCTCTTAATCAAATTGAAAATTCAAAAGCCATTAACAACAATTTTGATATATTCAGAGGAGTCGGTAGGCTTGATGAGGCCTTACAGTACAAATCATCTGCTCTTGATACTATGCATTCGTATCATTTCATACAATAACAGAGACTTAAACATTATCTGATTCATGAAAATGTTAGTATGCTCTGAGACACGGCCTCATGTATGTATCTGAGGGTCGGCTTTAGTCAAGAGGTTTTACCAGCGTCCATTAATCAAGTTCACAAACCTCTCCAGATCTTATGATTACATGGACGTGATGTCCTCGGTCAGTTGTGATCACGAAGGCAGAGGAACCAGCATTTGTCCACAACTGTACGTTCTACTTTTCATGACCAGGTTAACAACAACACAAAAAAAGGGTCTTAACCGATTCCAAGAGCTTTTGATGATGATCAGATCCCCTTAGTTTTAACGAATGCTAATGCTATAATGTCCTGTCTCTTATCTTCCCCAGCGTTGTGCACACTTGAATACAGATACGTACGGTTATACAGTAACTGTTGTCCTATAGTTATGCTACGTCTGCTGGTGGGATCATTAGAGATCACTCGAGTGTGAATACATTCTTCATATTCATATGTAGCTTGTCTTTATTGTGCGGGGAACAATCTGGGCAGGCGCCTGATATGCTAAGAGTCTGCTACTAATAGCAAAAAAAAAAGCTAATTATCTCTATTACAAATTGAATTTACGAGGCAACAAGAAGTTCTACAAGACAGCTCGACCTCCGCAGATAGGCTACGGTGGCTGGCGTGCGGGAACACCACACCACCAGTCGCCAAGTTTTTTTTTTTCTTTTTGTTTGTTTTTTGCTTCTTTTTTTTTCGTGATTACCATCAGCTGTAACTACCACCGAGGAACAAAGAAAGTGCCGTGAGGAATATTCCTCTTCTCGCTTGGTGTGAGTGTTTTGTGTTTGCATGGTTATCGTCGGAGTGTTTGCTTGCCTTATCCTGAATAGTTGGTATTGTTTGCCTTATTCTCAATGCTTGGTAAACAATACAAGTGTGGGATACATTTCTTCTCACACATATTGAGCTACAATTCTAAAAATTTGGTGGGAAGTAAACTTACTATTGTTGATTAATTTTGTTGTTCGTTAAGGTAGGTCAACGCAGTTTCTTTATACTGGACCACTTGAAGGCGCAAAAGTGACCGCCTGTGACCTACAAATGACACTCCCTGCACCAAGGACTTCCCCAGTACAATCCGTGCTCGGTGGAACAGTTATTTCCATGAGGTCTAAAGCTCCTCCCTACCACAGTGGTAGCTTTACGTCACACAGCAACATCGTCACACCACATATACAACCACTATCACGAGTGATCGAACACCAGCTGCTGTTGTGGAACACGCCTGTTATCATACACCATCGTTGTTACCAAAGATCATTGACCAGTGAGACGAGCAATTAATCGTAACCATGAATCCGAACGATTAACTACAAGTACGGAGGCAAAAGTATGATTAGGCGGGGTTTACTGATTTAATCCCGGTCTCTCTACCAGTCTCCGTGGTGTCACATTGCTGCTTAGCAACGCTGTACTGTTTCATGGCCTTAAGATACGGTCTATAGGAGTGATGATTGACTGACGTGCTCATGTTACGCACTAACTGACTGGCGTGGCCAAGCTGCACACACACACACTGACTGGCTTGGTCAAGCTGCACACACACACACTGACTGGCGTGGCCAAGCTGCACACACACACACACACACACACACACACACACACACACACTGACTGGCGTGGCCAAGCTGCACGCACACACTGGCGTGGCCAAGCTGCACGCACACACTGGCGTGGCCAAGCTGCACGCACACACTGGCGTGGCCAAGCTGCACACACACACACACTGACTGGCGTGGCCATGCTGCACGCACACACTGACTGGCGTGGCCAAACTGCACACACACTGACTGGCTTGGTCAAGCTGCACACACACACACACACACACACACACACACACTGACTGGTTGATGTTGTGATCAAGCTGCGCGCTGACTGTCTGGAGTAACCAGACTACGCAAGCTGGCATTAGCAAACTACGCTTTAGCAAGTTGGCTGGTGTCATCAAGCTGAGCAGTGAGTTGCTAGGGTGATCACTGCACATGCCTACATGGGTGTTGTGACTGGACTAGGCACTGACTGGCTGACGTAATCAGGTCCGCACTGACTAACTACCGTGTTCCAGCTACGCTCTGATTGGTTTTACAACGCGTCCTGTGGAATTGTAAACGATGGACGATAGCCAACCCCGAGCGAATGGCGGTCCCCTGAATTTATACGTGACAGACGGGCATTGCTATCATGCCAGGGTGTTCTCGTGGCCGGCCCAACATCTATTGAAGAGAAGCTATATTTCAGTCATTTGACCAGACTCGAATTATTTCTCTCTCTCTCTCTCTCTCTCTCTCTCTCTCTCTCTCTCTCTCTCAACACACACACACACACACACACACAACACACACACACAGTTGAAAGTCCTAGACGAGGCAAGGACTTACGAGGATAGGAGAAAAGAAATGAGTAACCTGAACGTATTTTTAAAGATGTGTAAAATCTGCTTTATGATACGGGGTAGATTATACCTGTCTGGGAAAAGGAACGTTTCATAAGAAGATTTGGTTATTTGAAAAACAATGGCGAAGATAGGAAGGAAAAAAAAATTGAGGAGGACAGGTGTACGGTGCATGTTTAGGAGGTGTTAACATTGTAGTAAGACATAAAGTAAGACCATCAATTCTAACATCGGAAAGTGTGTGTTAGTGCCCGGGCACCACTTCAGCACTTCTGAGACGGCACGTTAGTATCTCTTGAGGGCAACTACTTTCTCTAACTCCCGCTGTTGCTCAACTCAACCCGAAAAAAATGATAATTGCAATCTGCTGTGTTAACATTATTTCTAACGTCAACCTGAAAAAAAATGTTTACACACTGCAGCGTTACGATGATTTCTAACTCTCTATCCCCCGAGGGATGCGACAGGTTTTACGACACTAGGAACAAAATGCAAGTTTTGTACTTTCATACGAGAATAAGAAGCATCTAATGAGTCCTTCATTCTGGGAGGGTTTTTGAAAGAGACTCTTTATTCACCTGCAGAATATCCATGTCTCTTTTACGAGCCACTGTCACCACAGATATTCTTAAATATCTACAGGCCACTGATACTACAGATATTCTTAAATATCTACAGGCCACTGACACCACAGATGTTCTTAAATATCTACAGGCCACTGATACTACAGATATTCTTAAATATCTACAGGCCACTGATACTACAGATATTCTTAAATATCTACAGGCCACTGACACCACAAATATTCTTAATTATTTACAGGCCACTGATACTACAGATATTCTTAAATGTCTACAGGCCACTGTCACCACAGATATTCTTAGATATCTACAGGCCACTGATACTACAGATATTCTTAAATGTCTACGGGCCACTGACACTACAGATATTCTTAAATATCTACTGGCCAATGACACCACAGATATCTTTTTGTATCTACGGGCCACTGACACTACAGATATTCTTAAATATCTACAGGACACTGACACCACAGATATCTTTATGTATCTACGGACCACTGACACCGTAGATATTCTTCCATATCTACCATCGACATCATCATAATCGTGGTATCTCGTGTACACCCGGACGGTAGAATATTGATAGGATTGTAGGATTGTAGGGCCATGAAGTAAATGTGGGTCCATCAGAACGTAACTATTGTGCTGGTGACCAACTGGGTAGTAGTTGTGGAGCCAGCATGATGGTCGGGAGGCTGGTTTAGCGGTCGTAACGGCAAGCTGGTGAATGTGCAGTTAGATGAGTAGTAGTTCTAAGCTCAGCTTGGCAGGCATGAAGCTTACTTAGAACTTAGACTTAGAGGTAGCTGAGTGGATGTTTATCAAGCGCATCAGAAGTGAGAACAGCATTGATATTGATGCTGATGATGATGATGGTAGTGATGATGGTGGGATCAGTGATGTAATTAAAAACAGAAACAGCAAAGTTAATGATGATTATGAACAATGAGAAAGAATTATGCAGAGGACGAATGGCATGTGACCACCACATCGAAATTTGTACGGATCTGCTAAGCATGAAAATCATAAATCCTTCGCCAAAAAAAAAAAAAGAATGACGGTATCCATCTTTGCTTTGATGAGTTTAGTTTCGAGTGAGGGGCACGCTACCATGGTGCATAAGGAGCGTCGTCATTCTTATATTCGACACTCGTGTCAACGTCTTCACTGAGGGAGGAGGATTGAGAGTTCGCAAGAAAAGCGAATCAAGACTCATTGTCGTGGTATCGTATACAGAAACCTACACTACGTTTGATATTAAATGAAACTTAGAGCTTTTATGGAATAATTAGAGAGTACAGTCACAGACTCAAAACCTCATCAAACATAGAGACGATCATGATGAATGGAAAATCATATTTTTTCCCCTACTCATAGAACATTTCATGAAGGCCCAATGAGGACAGTAGTAAATGCCTAGTGTATAAGTTTTGTAATGATAGCCTGCTACTGGAGAGATGAATGGTCTCCTGGGGCTTCACAGGTCAATAGAAGGTTATCTGAAGTACGGGTCTCGGCTTCTGATGTCTCGAGATGTACTTGTAATGTGTCTGACTCTGACAGACCGGAAAAGAATTATGTAGGTATACATAAATCTTTTTTATTCGCCTATGGGTGTGTGTGTGTGTGTGTGTGTGTGTACATATCTGTGTCTGGGCTGTGTTTGTACATGTGTGTGTGTGTGTGTGTGTGTATGTGTTTGTGTGTGTATGTATGTGTTGTGTGTGTACATATGTGTGTGCGTCCGTGTTTGATTGTGAATGATGGTTGTTGTTATAGACGCAGTGAGTGTGTGTGTACTCTTCATATAAGTCCTTGGAGAAGGAGTAAGTCACTTGGATGTTGCTGTGTTTCCTAATCTGTCCTAGTTTGTGTTCAGGGGAGAGAACGTCATCATGACCAGTGCTGATGACTTATAGTTATCGATATATGTTATACTGATGATTTCCTTCATACTGAGTGGCTAAGGCGAAACACACACACACACACTCACACACACACACACACACACACACACACACACACACACACACACGGTGCCAAAGGAGTGGAAGGAGGCAAACGTCATACCTTCCTAAAAAAAAAAAAAACATGAGACTGGGAGGAGACGCTGAAGTACACACCCATTCTGTCTACTGAAAACAAGAAATCCATTGGTAAAAGTGTGTTTTCCTGCAGAGGAGAAACAACGTGAGAAACAACACGGTTTCAGGGAAGGTCATGCGTAAATCTCTTAGATTTGTAAGAGAGTGTGAGCTCTGTTTTGGACAAGTGAGAAGCATTGAAAGCTGTTTCCACTAAGCCGGGCCTAATTTCAACTTCCTCAACATCAGCCTCCACATCTATAGCCTCAACACTTGCCTTTCCCGATGTTCCTAGTGGCAATGCATTCATCACTCTTTGTCAAACGTATGTTATTAGATATGAAAATATCGAATACATTACCTGATGAATTGTATATCTAGTATTAGATCGTCTCCTAATGTCCATTTGATAAGTAACAGTAACTTTACTATAACGTAAGATATTGATCTAGCAAGTTTGGTCTGTGGAGCCTTTCACGGTACACCAAAGCATCCAATACTAAAGACAGATTTCACTCACTTCTGAAACACATCACAATAAGGAGGTTCTTTCTCTTCACAACCTCAAATTAGGACTTAGAGCATTAGAAAAACTTGATCAACTCTCCTAAACCCATCACAAAACAGACTCTTTTCCTCCACAACCTCACTATAACACCCGGAGCATACGTACATTACAATGACGTGTAGCGGTTGACCCTGAGTTCAATAAGTGCCTTAACCCCCTCCGACCCTTAACTTCCCTCGGCAATCAGTCAGTCCTGTGGTCTCTCCAAAGGTTGTAAGTGTCACATTATATATTCTCCCGTCTTATCAGTTTTGTCTGGAGGAGCAGGAATGCTTCTAGGTTTGTTAGTATCTCGTTTCATTTTACGCTGTGGAAGATTTTATGTTGAGGTGTCGTAGTATACCAGCGCCAGAGGATCGAGGGCATAAAGTATAGATTTCCCTAGACGAGTAGCCCTGCTTTGACTAGTGTGGCCAGAGTAGCTTCTTAACACTAACTGTTTTTGTTCCAGAGGAATTTCTAAGGTCCAGTTCCTGGTCTACACTAACATTATAAGAGATATTAAAGTTCCTCGTAGTTACATGAAGAGAGAAACATCTTGCGTTTCTCTCGATACATAACATTTCATTGTCAAATCCTCCGTTCACTCTACGAAACGTTTCATTATTACTCTAAAGTAAAACCTTGACTTTTTCCCCAATGGTGATGTACCTTATGACATGCATCGAGTATCCCTAAGGTACGTGTGCATGTGTACATCCAGGTCTGCCACATATACACCTGGCCTGTGGTCCTCACATCTGTCCTGTTAACTACGAGACTATTTTGTTCCTTAGAAATTTGGCTTACCACAGCTTTGATGAAGACGCATCTCCGTGACTGGAGCCTCATTCCCGAAAAAGTAAATCTGGTCAGACCCACACACAATGTATTATTTTCTAAGTACAAATGATTGTGCATCTTCCTCAAGCCTGCCATGTCAACCGCAAACCTAGCTAGCTTGCGCTCACGCACCTTGCCTTTCTCCAACACACCTGATTTCCAGCACCTGCATCTGATGTACCATCCGCACACCTGGTCTACTACACTTGCACATCTAGTCTGTATCTCTCTTACCTGGCATGCCAATGCTCACATCTTTTCTTCAATCCACATGTGAATGCATGAAACGGGAATACCTCAGCTGCATATGTTAAATAAGTTTCGATAGCTTCACCTCATACATTTAATTTTCCTTCCACGTTCCTGATCACACCCCTAACCCGCACCCTACGTGTGGTCTACTGCTGGCATTCTCGATTCATATCACATATCCCTTATGTAATCAACGCACTTAGTATGTAGCCTACACACATGTTCTGTCACGCACACACCGTACACCTATTTCGCAGCCTACGTGTATATGATCTATTGCATGTATAGACTTAGTATGCAGCCTACATTGCCTGATATATTGACCACACACAACGTGAGACGGTGAGAAATTGTTATCGTGCCTCCAGTCCAGTGCAGAAGGTGGCTATGAACGAACCTTACTACCAAGCATCAGTACCGCTATGGAACTTGTAAACTACTGCACCGTAAACCACCCTGGAGCACCCTACCTTTGGTGGCAAATGGCCAGGAAATTCCTTAAATGGTTGGGTATATTAAAAGCTCTTGGCGTCTAACGTTCAGAATGATAATTACTGTGACTTTAAATCAAAGACAAATAGATACTCATGGTATTAGAAGCCACGACGGTCGAGGTTAGTTTTAAGAAAATGAGGCCCAAAAAATCGGTAATTGGAGTAACTAGTACATGAACACAGTTACAATACTTATATATGCGATATTAATGTGATCTTCCTACACCTTCATTTTCGTCTTTTGCCACGTTCTGAGACATGTATTCTGGTCTTAATGATCCCCAATATGTATGTTGCTGTAGCTAATGACGACACGGACTGATAGCATAATCTTAACCTCTTTTAAGTCTATTTATGTCACGAGAAGAGATTCAGTAGTCTACCCAATAAGCTTAGGAGAAATTAAATCAGAATGGATATCAAAGAATCATTTAATATAGATATTTCGGAAATGTAGGAAAAATCATCGCAAGAACTGGCTAGGCTAGAGATGGTGTGTGCTGCTACTAAACGTATGAATAGCATTTTCTTTTTCTTCACGGTGAATTTGAAGTACGGGTGAGCAGTAGTGTCTACTGCAGCGTTAATCTAGAATAAGAATTCATCATTACTGACTTGGGAGACTGTGTATATTATCGCCCAGCCATCACTATGATCTCGCATGCATGAAGGTATACTAACTGAACAACATTACCGCTTTATCAACCACACTGTTTAAGTACGACCAATTACGACCATGTACTTGGGATACAAAGCCTCAAAGGCTTGGACACACAACCCACGTGTGCCATACGTCTTTTGCAAGGACCTGTGAGTTTCCTCTCGCCTTGCACGACCCCACCTCCTCGCCCCGACCAAGATCACCGTCTTCCTTTTATCTTAATGACCACCTCCGTGATTAGAGAGAACAGTCTGGTCTCATACCAGCCGTGTGGACGTTCAGATAATTTCATCATTCACGGCAGGAACACACACACACACACACATATCGGGATAAGAGAATTCTTGATGTTTTCGGATTTTAGAATTTCCTTTGTTTTCGTTGGAAATCCGCCCTGAATTCCGGTGCGGACTTTATCACCTTATTACAACTTTAATTACGTATCCAATTTTTCCCTCGAGGCAGGACATGCATGCCTGAACGCTGAATACCTTCACATTAATGAACGCAACCAGAATCATGCAGGAGAGAGGGACACTTGTGTGTGTTTTACTCGCAAAGTGTTCACCTCTCCCAAGAGCCTCTGTCCCCCCTGGACGCAGTGGCCATTTTCACATCTTCAGGGGAAGAAGAGGAAGGGGATAATGGAAGCAGCCGTGGCTGAAAATAGTAGAGGGTCGTGTGGGGATCCTGACACCAGGGTGTGTCTCAGTGGGCATTAAAAGTCAATCGTACAAATAATCACTCCATAACTTACTCTACAACACGTAATGACTCGAGTCGCCAAGCTGCTTGCTGAACCGTACGTATGTCGAGTTTCACACGAGAGAGAGAGAGAGAGAGAGAGAGAGAGAGAGAGAGAGAGAGAGAGAGAGAGAGAGAGAGAGAGAGAGAGAAGTTTGGGTGTTTTCTGAGAAATCTCAGTCGCGCTGTAACACCCAATTAGAATCTCGGGCGATGGTGGGTGCGTTTAATTCCAAGGGGAATTGTGCTCATTCAGAGTTTAACGTTGTTCCCGTGAAACGGAGAATTTAATCTCGGTGTTATTCTTCCATTAGAACTTTTAAGGAATTTTGGTTCGTTACTGAGGGAGTTAAGGAAGAAGTGGACGGTGCGCTGTCACAGCGTAATGGATAAGTACGAATAATCTCTTAAAGGTCTCGTATTTGCTCCGTTAAATATAACATATAAGAAGGAAAGATACGACTGCGGATCTTTTAAGCATTAGAGTCTGTATGATTATCTCGGAGATTACTAAACACTCCAGGAAGAACAGGGTATGGAGTTAAGTTCACGGTTCTTTTACTGGACATGTAACGTGTCATTCTGGCCATATGTGTTTCGTCTCATCGAATGACTAGTAACTGAATTATCAAGTTTATGGATAAGGCAAAAGAAAACGATTGATCGGGTTTGGACCACCACGTTATATAAAAGAGGAACCGTGTTGAAATGTGTCGCACAGTTTTTAATTTTCCTTCGAGCAAGGCATAGATTACTGCAAAATCGTTTGGAACTTCTTTTTTCACCGAAACAATAATAACGAGTTCATTTTAACTTATATACAACTTATATACAACGAAGAGACGTAGCTAGGGCGCCATTTGGCGTCCTAGCTACGTCTCTTCGTTGTATATCAGCTGACTTACATTTCTTGTATCTTCCCTGATGATGTGATTATTACACGAAAGTGCACTTGGGAACTTATCCTGTTTCATTTTCGTCGTGGACTCTTAGGAATATACTTGATCACGCGCAAAATTGATCCTTTCCTATATATATATATATATATATATATATATATATATATATATATATATATATATATATATATATATATATGTGTGTGTGTATATATGATATGACTGCTAATTCAGCAATTATCGATTTCTTGCTGATGTTGTCAACTTGTTTAACGATTCTCTTACTTACTGCTCAGGTAGATTACCAACAAACTGGCCAAAATTTATAGCAAGTGTAAAACCAGACTGAAGTAGACACCAGTTGGGTAGCTCTTCTTCGGTGCACAGTAACACTAAACAAAACAACATGATGCAACACAAATCTTCGTGACTCGTCTCACATTCTCAAGCGTAAGGACAGAACGGTGTCGTAAAAGATTATGTTCAAAGATCAGTAGAAAAATCATCGACCAATGAGGGATAAACACGCTAGGTAGCTACTCCTTTGTTTGACCAGGGATAACTGCTGGGCGTCCTGGGTCAGCCGGGCGTGCTGCTGCATGACGTCACCAGTTCTCGTCTCACTCTCACTGGGAAAGGACAGACGCTGAGCGCTTGGTAGCACTAGAAGATAATCACAGTCTGCAGGTTCCTCGCTCCATAATGTAGAGGGCGTCGAGTACCTGAAGGCGTCTAGGGTCGGGTGAAGTGTCCAATATAGACGTTACTTTCCCCAATATCTCTCTCGTGAGGGTGTATCTCCGGGCTCCCACTCTGTAAACAACACGAAGGACGGCGGAGGTGTTTATTGGTGGTCATGCCTCTATACGATGACGATGTGTCGTGTGAGGAGGGTTGATTAAAATAGGAAACGAAAGGCTTGGAGTGAAATATGGGAGTAAAAGGAGTATGTATGAGATAGCTGAATAGGATGTGCTGACATGTGAAGAGGGAGGGGGGAAACAGGATAGAGGATGTGCTGACATATGAAGAAGGGGGAAAGAGGAGAGAATGTATACATGTCGGAAGTGGTAGGGAAAGGGAATACAGAGGAGGAGGTTAAAGGATGGATTGAGAGAGAGGCTTTGAATGTTCGGAGCCTGAGCATGCAGGAGGGTGTGGGATGTGATTTCGATAGAACTGATTAGAGCGACGATGTATGCAGGGGGCGACGTGCTGTCAATGGTTGTAACCATGTCGTTTGAAGCGGTGAGGAGAAAGAGCCACAGGGAGGTGTGTGGGGCATGGCTGTGGATAGCAGGCTATGGTTTCGGTGCATTGTACATGACTGCTGGGGAGTGGATGAGACTAAATGAGGCCTTTATCGACGGTTCCTGCTTTAACTCTATCGTGGGAAAAGGCGAACACGTGTATATATATATAAATATATATATATATATATATATATATATATATATATATATATATATATATATATCCCTGGGGATAGGGGATTAAGAATACTTCCCACGTGTTCCCTGCGTGTCGTAGAAGGCGACTAAAAGGGGAGGGAGCGGGGGGCTGGAAATCCTCCCCTCTCGTTTTTTTTTTTAATTTTCCAAAAGAAGGAACAGAGGGGGCCAGGTGAGGATATTCCAAAAAAGGCCCAGTCCTCTGTTCTTAACGTTACCTCGCTAACGCGGGAAATGGCGAATAGTTTAAAATATATATATATATATATATATATATATATATATATATATATATATATATATATATACATATATACATATATATATATATATATATATATATATATATATATATATATATATATATCATTTATTATACTTAGTCGTTGTCTCCCGCGTTAGCGAGGTAGCGCAAGGAAACAGACGAGAGGATGGCCAAACCCACTCACATACACATGTATATACATAAACACCCACACACGCACATATACATACCTATACATTTCAACGTATACATACATATACATACACAGACATATACATTTATACACATGTACATATTCATACTTGCTGCCTTCATCCATTCTCGTCGCCACCCCGCCACACATGAAATAGCACCCCCCTCCCCCTGCGCACGCTCGAGGTAGTGCTTAGAAAAGACAACAAAGGCCATATTTGTTCACAGTCTCTAGCTGTCATGTATAATGCACCGAAACCACAGCTCCCTTTCCACATCCAGGCCCCACAAAACTTTCCATATACATATATCTTAGCCTGAGCCAGGTACCTATTTATCGATTATATCCAGGGGAGGATGGACAGCAGGGTTGGCCATGGGCAAACTACTATGCTCAGCATTCGAACTTGGGTGGGCCCGTGCATGAATTCCTCTTCAGCAATGCCAACCATGAAACTCGGGTAATGATTCTCATACTTTTGACCTCGGCTGCTATTTCCCCTGCTGTTGCTGATGAGGCTGTTAACTTAATACCTGTTGAGTGCTTTTTAATGATGATGGAGCGGTCTCAGCTTTCATCGCCGCTACAGTTGTTCTTCCCGTTACTAGAGCAGTTCTGGATGATAGAGCTGTGCTATCTTCGTATACCGCTATTTTCCTGATGCTCTTGGTATCGCTGTTGGAGGCTGGGGTACTGCTGGGGCTGCTGCTGCTACCTCCACTGTTGTTACTGTCACTTTCTTAGTCCAACTGTTGCTCTTAGGTATACCATAATCCCATTACTGCGGCTGCTATTTCCATTATTAATTATCTTTTGAGTCTGATGATGATGGGACAAACGATAGACAGAGGTAATAAAATTATACTAAAGATGGTGAGCACATGAAGATTGATCAGAGTCCGTAGTTTGACGGTGAGATGTAGGGATTGTGTGGATAACGTTGGCAAACTTTGAGAAAGAATCATATAAACCAATAGCGGGAGCTCGTCAAGATCAAGTGTTATGTCGGGGAATATATTCTCTTATACGTAAGTCATATATGTCAGCGATGCGGTATATTACATGCCTGTGACATACCTTACAAGGTGGATACGAGCATTCTAGTGAACCTTTACGCTGTAGAAGGAACGATACGATTACAGACAAGATAGATAAGTTGAGTTTGAAGGAGATCCCTCAACAGTTGCTTTACGTACATTTTAATTTGTTAAGACATTCAGCTGCAAGGAGAGACATTAGTATAGTATTACCAGAACAACAGTATTGACAGTAAGGATAACAGTACGAACGGAATAACAATAAAAGAACACAAACATTGATAATAGAACAAAAACATAAGGGACGGTACCAGGAGCACTACTGGCTAGAATATCTACAGCAAACACATCCACCAAATGTTGTGGTGACGATAGTTAAGGGAAACAGTGGTTTTTGCAGAACGTTTTACTACAGGTTTGAATCCCACCACCGCCAGTAGCGTGGCTGGAAAGAACGCATATATTGCTTGGTGTCAGCAAACAATCAAAACTTATAGCATCCGATGCTAAGCTCTCTTGTGAGGCATGTTGATCAAGACGATAAAACAAAAGCCAAAGGGACAAGAATAACCTAAGTAACAGAAGCATATTACTGCATGCATCAGTAGCGACAAAGCTGTGTGAGGCGTATATAAAGTAAGATCACTTACAATAAGGGCAGTAATACACTCGAAGAACAACAGTAACAAAAGCGAAAGGAATGCCAGTAGCACAAATACAATCCACAGTAACAAAAGCAACAAAAATTATCGTCTTAACAGACGCAGAAGTCGCAGCGTCATCAGAAGCAACAGCAGTAGGAGCAAAACATTGGCTGTAAATCAACTCACCTCCGAAAGTCTTCATAAAATAATGACAAATGTTGATGCCTCTCCCTGCACCTGTGAGGACCACCTGCATAACCACGATGACTGGCAGTCCTCCCACACCAGCAATATTCCCCCGATGTGGCACGACCGCGCTACCATAGAAAACGTAACTCGACCATAACTTTTCATTGTGTGTTCCAGTAGAAAACAGGCGTTAACCTCATAGAAAATGCAAGGGAAGTTTCTTTAGTTTTTGAGATACTATACGTCTATTAAGTACACGGGTAAAAATTGCTGAAATTTTAGGTTCAATAATAGATTAGACAAAAGTGTCGATGTTGCTTATGGCCAAGTTTAAATGAAAGGCATGACAGTTCTGTGCTTATACAGAAACGAGATCTACATCTTTAAAGACGCCCTTAAGCTGTATTTCTTACACCATAAAGGTTGGTAAATGTTTTTCCACACAGTATTGAATCTAATTTCCACATCTGATAACACATTCTTAAAGCTAGCTCATTTAGAGATGAAGCTAGCTTGGGATGGACGTGTGTGTGTGTGTGGGTGTTTGATAACTATGTATGTGTTACTGAGAGTTTTATAATCGTGTTGCCCAGTCTCGTAACCATTCCTGAGTGCATTATGATTACGCTATTAAGTGAAAAGTCTCCTTTCGGTGAGGTTGATGTATCGTCATAGTACAGTATATTCCATCTTGCTCTATTGGCGTCCACACAACAGAGCAATATTACATTTGCTTCTTAGAAATACGACGAAACTTTTTCATGGCTAATTTCTTTTATCTTTTGAGGTGTACTTTCTCATAACCACATCGCTCATCGTGGTTATTAAATTTAAGCTTTTCATCTATAGTGACTTCTAGATTATTTGACACTGTGTTATGCTTGTTATGCCTTTACCTGTTATGTCTTGCCATGTTGAACCTTGGTGAGCTTTCTCGTTATATGATCAATTGTTCCATAGCTTATTGGAGGCTCTCTTCACTGACGGTCATAAACTTCTCATCTGCCCATTTTTAGCATCATTTATAGATTTTAACCCAGTTTGTCTTCTGATTCCATCATCTTGCTGACTTTTTTATCACCTTCAAAACATCTTACTTTACTTTCTTTTACCTTTTGTTGTGTTTATCAATATCATAAACAGTTTTCATGCTGATCCTTTTCGTTATTACGAACGATTTGATACTAATACATTTCGTTGTGATACGTCTAGTAAAACACTTTCCTCATTAGACATTTTTTCTGTTTACTATGCTTCTAATTTTCTGTTTGTAAAAAGGTCCTTGATCTTCTTTTGTTAAAAGGTCCTTGACCTTCTTTTCTTAGTTTATATCTTATGCTTTGCTTTACACTTATCGCTAACGAATTTCTGTAAATCACTTTATCTGATGCCTTAGCGATGTAAAGAAAACCGGTTCATTCTCCTTTATGCATCAGTTTGTTTATATGTTATTTCAGTGAGGAGAAAACTGGTTTTAAGTACTTTTACTGGGCACTTCTTGATGTTGGCTCTCGTGTATATGATTTTATTAGTCTACTCTCTTAGTTACGTCTTCAAAGACTCATTACGTGTGACTTCATGCTCATTGTTCAATCTTGTATCCGTACAAGGCCAATTCTTCCGCTATGTATTGATAATACGTCACTTATGTACGTCTATGCTGTTTTCGTTTCGAATTTGCTTCTGTAAGAACGCAATCTTGGGTTTTATTACAATATTTGTCCTTTTAAGGAATATGCTCCATCTTAATCGAGTCCTGAGTTCTCTTTGAATAAGCCTCTGGCTGTTATAATGTCACTTTCAGGTTCTTCAATATCCGTTATGGAATTTTATCTTCAAGGTAGTTAAATATATCGTCTGGGCTTCCTTTCTATCTGAACCAAATATTGATTTTTATCGGTCAAAAAACATCCAAAAACACTCTTTTTCTCATCCACTTATCCCAGGACCACCCCACCCCATCACTCACCCGCACATCCTAGCCACAACCACCCACCCACCTGTCACTCACTCCACCATTCACTCACTCGCACATCGTAGCCAGAACCACCCACCCATCAGCCACTCACTCCACCCATCACTCACCCGCACATCGTAGCCATAACCACCCACCCACCTGTCACTCACTCCACCATTCACTCACTCGCACATCGTAGCCATAACCACCCACCCATCTGCCACTCACTCCACTCATCACTCACCCGCACATTTTAGCCAGAACCACCCACCCGCCTATCACTCACCCCACCCATCACTCACCCACACATCCAAGCCAAAACCACCCACTCGCCTGTCACTCACACCACCCATCACTCACCCACATATCCAAGCCACAACCACCCACCGGGCACTCACTTCTATAACCCACAACCGCATCTCGTCTCCCTCGTACATAATCCTTGCCACCGTTTCCCCACCCTTCATCCACAGCCTCGTCAGGGGTTTCGAACTCCACCGCATCTCCTACTCCCAGAAAACAGGTCGAGTGATATTGGATGGGTGGGTGGAGGTGGTCTGTTTAGGTTTCTGCCTCTCATGAACACTGGGGTGGTTCTTAGCTGGCGTTGAGGGGGATCAGGCCAGGTCATCTTGAGCGGGCTAATTACACAACGTCGACAGGATACTAAAAACACGCGAAGTCCGCGTCGTGGGCGTGGTTCATACCCCCGGGGGGTGTGGCTACACACACGACGCCCACCGCCACCTATCCGTCGCGACCAAGGTGGCAAAAACAGTGCCATAAATAAAGATACCGTTGGGTTTTTATGGGCGTCCGACTGATGGTAATGATGGGGATAACGTCGCGCTATTCAATATTCTTCCCATTTACGATCAGCGTCATGTGAGTGAGGGTGGGTGTGTGTGTGGGTGTGTGTGTGTGCTGTTCTGGCGTAAACTTTATATGAATTTATTGCATGATAATGGCAGGGGTGGTCCGTAGATACGGGTTTGTCTTGTGTAAACGTCGTTGCTGAGCATTGTGGACGTAGTGAGTATACGACCATAGAGATAATGGGTAAGGAACATTGTCCTCAAAACACAAGAGACTGGATGAAAGTAGCGAAGTCGAATGTACAAAATTTCATTTCTGCTTCAGACTTATGTCCAGAAAGATCCAGGCTGTATCAAGTTTGACTGAGATGATAAACGAAAAAGAAAATGTATAAATCCCACAAAGGTCTTCGTAAAGACGAGTTCCAGTATTTTTCCCTAATTCTAGAAGGAACACCACTATCAGTGAGACTGCTAAAGTAACATTTATCGAGGAAACCTGTTGTGTGGCAATTTTCTCAGACAATGATGAATGCTAATGCCCGACATTTGTTAAAGATTAATTTCAAAACATTGACATTAAAGTGGTCGTGTATATGTATTTTTTTTCTGAGACACATTTGATATCTTGTCCCTGACCAGTTTTTACTTTAATGACCATGAAAAGTAGCCCAAGGGGCAGTTTAAAGCAGTCGGTGAAAACAAAGAGGTACAGGAGAAGTTAAGTCCACCATGAATATTTTTCACGCTACGTGGATATATATATATATATATATATATATATATATATATATATATATATATATATATATAAATCAGAAACAACCACTCATTATCGGTAGAAATCAGACTGAAATATACAAACTTTAGATAACCCCGTCATTAAGCTAAACACTGATAGAACGGACTTAAAACACGGGCAATCCTTCCACTACACAGTGAATCACAAGACCCCACAACAACCATCTTTACAGCACGTTTAAGACACTCCACTCTTATCATACCAGTCCAGGCCCTACTCATGAAGCCCTCCTGAACCATTCCTCAGAATCCTTCTCCCAAAGAACCCAACCATGCTCCTGAGACACTACCCAAAATTCAGCCACAGATCAACCACACACCTAGACGTGAAAGTCTTGATCAGCCTACACAAGATTCAGCCAGAAGTTACTGCTTACCCGCCTTCCATTTTGCAGCTGATGCGAGAAATGCAATTAAAACCTTAAAGAACTCTTCTGCTGCAGGCAACTTGTCGAACTTCCACATGAATTACCATGGTCCATTTGCACTCCAAGCCTTTATAGATATCTTTAACTACTGGCTACACAACAAAATCTTAAACATCCAGAAACTTACCAACATAATGCTGATCTTAAAACTCTCCAAACCATCCAATTTCTTTCAACCGTCCTGGATCACTATCAGTATCCAAACTCCGTCAATAAAGTATCCCCAATAGAATAAAGAAAATATATCCCACTCTTCCTTCAACAGCATGGCTTCAGACCTAAACACTCTACAACCATGTTAAGCACTGAGCTCAGACAACAAACCCTAGGCTGATTCAACCATCCACAACCCGTCCTCTCCCACAGAACTAATGGCAATTGAACATTAACAAAGCTTTTGACACTGTTCCCAAATACATCCTCACATAAAGGATATTTGACATCATCCTTCAGAACGATGACAAAAATTGGTTTGGGCTACGCAGTATGAAGGTCCTAACACTTTAGTAGCACAACATTTACACAACTGGAACACTGGCTCATCATGGACAGAATCTGCATGTATTTCCACAGAAGATTCCAATCGCTCTCTTAACACCAGATAGGCATTCACACCCTCCATTCACCTCGAATGGATAGTCTCTCCCGCAGAGCAAAACATAAACCGTTCTGGTCATCACATACGACACATACATGACATTCACTTCCCACACCAGTAGCATAACACAAAACCAACACACAGATTTAATGCTCTTGGAACATTAATTGACACTAGACCTGGACATGGAAATGAATCCCTCAGTCCCCTATATTAAAAAAAGAAATAATCCACTCCACTTTAAAGTCTTCCTGATCCGCCTGGCCTTTTTGTCCTCTCAAAAGCACATAAAAAGAAAGCTGCATACCCTCCCCAAAATAGTTGTCAAACTTAGCGTCACAGTGAAAGAAAGATACTCCCAATACTGTCCAACTTCAGCTTGCCCGGCACTCATTCTAAGTACACAGAAGCACTAGAGGCCACCTACCCATACCATACTATAACTAACCGCCAGCTCCCAACTAGAAATGAAATGCTTACCACTGCCTCACGCTTCAGTGAATCTCTACTCACACATCCCCTCACCCTCTAAATATACAACACTGACAAAACACACACACACACACACACACACACACATACACACACACACACACACACACTTCTGCTTACGTTCTGGACTTCCTCCATCACTACAGCATTATAAATGCCATTTCAGCATATCCTAAGACCCGTAAAAGAATATCAGCAAGACTAGTTTATAGCCCCCTCCATGCAGAGGTAGAGGTAGAAGAGAAAGATTGTATGAGTAGTTCGCAAAGGTTTGTAAAGCATAAGATTCTATCATAGTGAGATGTTTGAACACACCGGTATCTGAACAGGGAAGAACCCCTCTCCAGCACCTGTGGTCGTGGACTCTACCAAACTTTGCTTGATAGTGGTCTGATCCAATTAGTCGAGGAACCTACTCGCGAGGAGAATATACTACATTTAGTTTTGAATACCAATGAGGATCTCGTTAACAATGTTGAAGTTGGAGAAAAGTTTCGTTCAAGTGATCACCGACAAATTACTTTTGAGGTCGCTTTCAACACCGTATGTGATGTTGGTCAACATGACAGTCGTCAAAGAAAAAAATACCCGATTTTAAACATACAAATTTTAATGATTTTCGCTTTGCTCTTGACAGACAAACTGGAGATGATGCGATTAATGAGAACATGAACGTAGCTTGGAAATGCTTCAGTACAACTTACGAACAATAGAAGGAATATACGTCCCAGTGCGTAGTCGATGGTCTGTTTCTAAAACGAAGCCAAGGTGGTGATAGAGCGAAATGAAAAATGAAAAAAGAAAAAACCCTGCCCGTTTAAGAAAATGGCTCATGAGAAACTTAAAGACACCAATAACCGACATGACAGAGCAAGTAATGTAGATCTACGTAAAGTGAGATGGTTATACGACAAATTGAATGTCATTATGATGTTTATATTGCTAAATATAGCCAAAGAAACCCTAAGGAGTTCTACAGGTATATCAGAAGCAGTTACCCAGTCAAGTGGACAATTGATTACAGAAAACGGTGATTTGGTTCAAGACAGCGAAGCCATGCCAAAGATAGTGAATGACATTGTTGCGTGTGTATTTGCATCTGCATTCCAGAAAGTCTTTTCTGACCTCATCATTCTTTAACTAGAATTGCCGGCTTTTAATAAAAAGAAAATCTCCATTTACTTTCTGATTTCACACAGGATTATTCCACTTGTGCTCCTCTCTATTTTCCGACTGAACTGCATACATATTTTCCTAGCACAGTGTAATACCAAGTTGTTCTCTCTTAGCTACAGGTCGGGAGTACATATTGGCAGGATAAGCTTACCTCCCTCTTGTCTTTTAGAAATGTGACATTGGATACGTGCTTCATCTCTTTCTTCTCTCAAAAACGTATTCCTTCTTCTCGAATGCATTGAGTCGAAACTCGCTAAACATTTGTCTTATTTACTGTATCATATACCACAGACGCTGCATGTAGCTTTTTCTTGCAATATTTCGTTACTTCTAGTCTGAGTAAGAATTTGATTTACACTTATTCTCCCCTTTTCTAAACTCTCCATGGTCTTCACTAACAAGAGTTTCACTAACCTTAATTAACACTTGTTATACATCCTGTTATACTCCTTGCATATAAAACAAAGCTGGAAGACTCTCTCATGTATGTATCAGCAACAGTTGCCTTTCTTTCTCTTTTGCAGTAAGTGATGTTGGAGGAAGCCGAAGGTCAAGAGGACGGACGCCCTTCGGGTGAGTACACTGCACCTTTTTGACCCACTTTTGTTACTGTGGATCACAACGCGACGTTTGATCGCATCCATTTGCAGATTATATGGCGTTAACGTATCCTTGGACGTATATTTTTCGTACGGTCGTTATGTGATAGTGTGTAGATATGTTTCTATCTAGATTAGTAACGCATCTGTCGTTTTAAGTGGGAAATCTAGTTCAAAATATAAAAGTTTACTTACAAAATCCGTCGAAATGTAAAAGGAATTAAATGCTCCCTTCTATTAGGCCAAATCTTTAAACGAAGAACTTTTGGAGCAGTTCCAAAAGCCATTTATTAATCTTGTTGACAGTTGCATAAACGTATTATCGTTAGCAACAATAACTTCCTGCTTTATATTGGTAGCCCGTATTGTCGTTAGCTACGATAGCTCCCTACTTGATATTGGTAGCCCGTATTGTCGTTAGCAACGATAGCTTCCTACTTGATATTGGTAGCCCGTATTGTCGTTAGCAACGATAGCTTCCTACTCTTTATTGGTAGCCCGTATTATCGTTAGCAACAATAGCTTCCTACTTATACTAGTAACCCGTATTGTCGTTAGCAACGATAGCTTCCTACTTGATATTGGTATCCCGTATTGTCGTAAGCAACGATAGCTTCCTACTTTATATTGGTAGCCTCGTAACCTTCCTTTGGTGATAGCGATAACAGGGAGCTGCCATCGAAACCAAGAAGAACGAGCCATTGTCGAGTGATGAGTTTAGGAAGGTTTAAGTACCATCCTCAGTTGTCTTCTATTCACAAACGATACTTCTTACACGTGAGGCCAATGGCTGGGTGGGTTAGTTTAATTCCTGTAAGCCGGTATAACCTAATTAACCCTACTTTAGCCATGATCAACTTTAAAAAGTCGCCCACTTGACTGTACTTGACAACAGGGTCAAAACTTAATCATGATTTCTCTTCACCTGCGATATATATAGATGCAGATTAAAGCTTAACTTTATTGATTTACGCTTAACTTTATTGAGTTAAGCGTAACTTTATTGACTTTTCACCGAACTCAAAATACCAAACTGACCAACTATCTATCTATCACGTTGCGACACACGAACGAGGCTATTATTGGTTGGTTACATTATCAAAGGTTATGATTTTGCTCCCATCATCACTTTCATCTAACTGCCCGCCACACAGCTTGTTCTTTTTTTTCCTCTCGACAGAATATACTTTAAGACCTCATTATGAAATGTGTTCGTAATATGATCATCATCATCACTAACTCATTCACCTTTTGTGAAGAAAGAGAGAGAGATCATAGGTCGATTGGTTATTTGGACCACAGGCATATTGGCTGCCACGATCATTAAAGCCATGCTTTTCTATAATCTTAAGTTGAATAAGCTTGAACATAGAATTCTCTCATGTTTTCGAGATAATACTCAAACTACATACTCTCTCTTTTTCTCCAAATGCATTTCCCCCTCGAGAAATACGCCAAATGTTTTCGTATTACGTCCTTCCAAGTTTTACCTCGAAAAAAGTCCAGAAATTACTGTGACACTTGTTAAGGGTGAACAAATAAACCCCAACCTCTCCTTATGAGGGGAAATTAATCAGTATTCCATATTTTCGTAAGGCGATGGCACGGGTCTGGTAAATAAAACATTGTTCTTAAGCAGAGTTGGTTAGCTCTCCAACACTCCACTGAATAGAAAATGAGTTTCCACGAAAACAGCAGTTGTGTATGTATTTGTTATCAATATCCAGAGGTACTGGGAGGAGAAGGACACATGATTTCCATCTGGATACAGCCGGTAGGAAAAAGAAGCTAAGCTTATACGTAGACGAGGCTTGTGAATCGTATAATAGAAAACGTTAGTGAAAGTCAATACATAATAATTCTTGGCGGGTAATCAGTATGTGGAGATAATCTGTAATCTATGATTCTACAACATGATAAACGATAAGCTGGAGTCGGCAGAGACTGTTGGTCCCGATGTAATTAGCAGAAGGCATCAAGCTGTGGTGGGAGATGCATTGTTGTTGGTGGGGAAGATTAATGCATCTACCCCGACCCCAACACCGTACTGCAAGTCTTGTGTTGGAGTGTTGTTGGTGGAGGCGAAGGTATCTGAGCGCAGCAAGCGGGTGTTGCACCTCGTGTGGTGGAGAATCAAGTAGGGAGACTTGATGTCCATGTTGGCAACGAGACCTTAACAAATGTAGGGAAATATGGTGTGGAATGTTCGTGGTGGTGGTATTGTACGCAATGTAGTGAAGAGTTACTGTTGGAGATTAAAGTATCTGCTTGGGATAAGATCACTACGTATACTATGTTGGAGTAGTTCGTGGTGGCAGTCAGTGTCCCGAGGGAGAAAAAAAGGAAAGTACTTTCCATATACATTTATGGCAGATGTCGAGATGTTACTCCTACAGTGGATCAGGGGGATTTCCTAGTTCCATGGCACCTGGCACCACTACCTTCCTCATCACGTATAATGCGATGAGAATGATTTAATGGAGGTTGGGATGGATCGGACCTGTCCTCAGATTTGCAAAGAGGAACGTTTTCTATTAACGTGTTTTTTGAAAGCAGCTTTTTTGTGTCTGATCCCCTCCTCCAAAAGAGACCAATCTAGTACAGGTTGGTTGGATTTTCAGTGGGTTTTTTTTTAGAGGGAAAACATTACTGGTGCCAATCGCAATCCTAGTCTCCTATTCGAAGCTGCCGAGGGAGGTGTTTCCATAGCCATCGTGGCGGAACTTTTTGTAAGTTTGAATCGACCTGGTACAGAAAGGGAAGCTCCTGCGAAATTTTAGTGTACGATATTACAATAGTTTTTTCTACATCTTTGAATCAGAAGTTTCATTTCTTACTGTTAGATCTAACTTAACAGAGAGTGTTGGAATCTAATGTGTGCAAGGAACAGGTCAAGTTGGTCATAGTTATGGGACATCTAACAAATGAAAATGTCATTAGATTGCTTAAACATAGCATCAGCTGAAGGTTTTTCACATTCACACTGAAAAGTAAAATAACGTTATGAACATTTTCTAATTAGATAATGCCTTCAAATGAAGGGAAAATGCGAAAAAGAAACAGAGTAACACAGAAGTATAGTAACACCAGCAGTATATTTACAGCCCGATCAGCAAAATTCCTTACAAATGATACATAACTATTCTCTATACTAAGGTTGTATTAGCCCCTTTTCTGTGAGTCCAAACGTATTTTACGGCAATTGAAGGCAAGACTGAGAACGTTTGATTCTAAGAGGCGTTGTTGAACCACGTTGAGTTAGAGGCCAAGTTTCCTTTAGAGTTACACCATTCCAATATCGCTCAGCACAAGGACCTAATTCAAAAGAACAAAACAACGTAGTCTTTGTTTTAGAAAATAGGTAAAAGTCAGGTGTGAAAAATTTAGGTATTCTGAAAAAAAAAAAATGTGTCTTGTATGGCAAGGCTGTATATCGTAAATATCACAAGTGTGTTTCAGAATTTGCAGAATCTGTGCAGAACATGGAGGGAAAAAGCTACGGGAGTTACTGATGAAAAACCTCTTTAGTTTATATTGAGTGAAGCCCCTTGAAAGCCCCACGGAGGCGTTTCCTCTCTACCCTAATAGCAGCAGTCTGGGTCGGTCATCACTCGCCACCCACAGAATATTTTCTCTGCTTGGTTATCGCTTTCCTCACTCTTACGTAATCCACGTGCTCTTGACGACTGTTTGGCACGCCGAATATTCGATGTTCGCCATGCGCCTCAGTCTGGGTCTGCATTTTGGTGTCTTCTACCGTACCAAGCACTACATTAGGTGTTCACCATCGGGCAAGCCTTGAGTATGAGTGTATAAGCGAAACTCTGTTGATATAGGCTTCGAAATCACGCTCACATGCCCCTATTCATAGCATTTAACTATGGTGTGAAACTAATGTCTTAGTGAGTGGGTTTTTTAGTGTGCATGACGGTAACGTATCTGGTCATGAGGTCTCGTTTATAAGCATGCAATATTTCTTGAATCATAAATTTCGTACTTTATGCACATGACATTTTATTTACTTCATTAAGAGGAAATTAGATAGTATATCATACATATATAGTATGTATGTATGTATTCAGTTATGTATCTACCTTTAGTTCAAAGGGTTAATGTACAGATAACATATAAGGTAGATCTGAATTGTGCGGAAGCAGCATTGTGTAAACTGAAGTAAATAAGCGTTCACCTTTTCACCAGAGGGAGAGAGCTGCTGTAATCACACCAAACTTTCTTGAATATAAAAATGTGTTTTTTATTATAGAAAAGGTCAGAGAAGAGGCTGAAATAGTTCCTTCACTGTGTTGTATAAAGGGACAGTGTCATACTTGACACTGTAGGGTCATCTATACTGGTCAAAGGGGGGGAGGAGATGATGACAAGGGTCTGTCCTGTGTACGTATAAGTCGTCACACCTTCAAGTACCATGCGTCCCCTGGAACCATAAGGATTTCTTTAGTTTTCTAGTGCCTCTGGTATATCCCTGTATCCACACCATCCAAGACCAACACGTATACAAATGTCTTCACACACACACACACACACACACACACACACACACACACACACACACACAACACACACAAACACATATCCTTGCAGTCCCCAGCACTATCCGTTTTGGCTCCCACACACCACGCCCCCCACACCTTGCGAAACTAGCCGTTCATTCTCTCTCTCTCTCTCTCTCTCTCTCTCTCTCTCTCTCTCTCTCTCTCTCTCTCTCTCTCTCTCTCTCTCTCTCTCTCTCCAGCCTGTGTGTCGGATCATTGTAAACGCTTGTTGCCCTGCCCGCCGATTGTTTTTGGCGTCGCCTGAAAATTTATTGAGTCGTTAATGCTCTTGTAGGAGTATCTGATAATGGTTTCTTTATTACTCACTTGTTATCTCTTCATGTGGTTTTATCGACGAGTGATAGTGGAGCCATCACTCACCATGAGTTACGGTCCAGGGGGACACTGCATGAAAGGAAAATTACATAAAGACAGAGAGGCTGAGGCGGTTCTCATTGTGGGTATTTGCAAGTCAGTTGCAGGTCAGATGTTAACGACCTATATTTCCAGAAACTGGATAAGTTGGGGGATGAGCTGTGATGGCCGGGAATCGTAAACTGAATGTATAATGCTGGCTCACATTGTTGCCTGGGAAAATATATTGATGAGTAGAAAAAAGAGGAGGGTTGTTCGCGTGAACACAATGGTTCCAGATGATTCCTTACCGAGCTTAGGGGCGTTTGGGAAGACTTTTTCATTCTTCTTCGTGTGTGTGTGTGTGTGTGTGTGTGTGTGTGTGTGTGTGTGTGTTTTTGTGTGTATATATCAATTTGCACATAGATAAGGTTTAGCTTGTAAACACACCCATTCTCTCTCTCTCTCTCTCTCTCTCTCTCTCTCTCTCTCTCTCTCTCTCTCTCTCTCTCTCTCTCTCTAAAAAATGTATGTGCTTTTGTATGATTTTTCTATATCGTCATACTAGAGGATTTAACACTCTTGAGGCTTATTTTCTTTATCCTCTTCCTTTTTTTTATACAGTCTGCTGACTTGCCACGTGACTACACCATCCCCAAGTCTCCACGTAGCTTGTTCCACACAGTCTGAGTCCTTTTATGACTATACAACTATATCCTCACATCTTAGGTAACTCGTCCTCTCCTGCTCCGTTTTCCGTTCCTTCCTTAACTTGACCGACTCCTCCTCCTCCCTACACCAGACACCTGTTTTAAGTCGACATTGCCGTACGAAATAAGAAGCTCAAGAGTCGTGTTGTTGTCTCCATTCATCATTGTTTTCTGCCACAGTGAGCGAGTCTATCACCGCGAACTGTTCCTTATACCTTAGTCATTTGGATCCGGGTAATTATCTTTATTTTCCCCGGTTGAAACTCTCCAGCAACATTACAAGCCTTCTTAAATGAGATAACTAAACTAGTGATACATATTCTAATTTGAGTCGTGATACAAAGAGGACGTACCATTAGCGAAGTTAATGAGGCAGCTAAAGAACATGTGTCTCAGGAGGAGAGCACTTCGCGCCGGTCAAAGATGTGGCTGAGCGATGTTCTGCCTGATGGCTGAGATGGTCACTCACTAGACCAAGACAGAGAACCTCCAGCATATTCTAGCCTCACAGTCCAGTCTGCGGGTCCTTAAACCGCCACTATCCAGTGAACGAGCCACATGTCTATCCTCAAATTGAAAGATAGTCTGTGAGTGTCATTATTACGATACAGCCAAAGAGTTACATTCGATAAGTCATTTTTTTCTTGTTCTAACACCCACTTTCCATCCCTTTCTTTAATACCTCCCTCATGTCTGAGTTTCGTCACTCTCCTCACGTCGTGACGACCTAGCTAGCCAATCACTAGTAAGTCACTGGCCCAACTTAACGTCACGAGACAGTCAGCGAGCCAGTAATGTTCCTGAAGTAATAAGTCTGCTAGATGTTAACTCTGTTATCATCCCTTAACGACTCGGCCACTGATTCGTTGGCCTATCCCTCATCACAACCAACTCAGGAAGCCATCTGCCTATTCCTTCGTGACGATGCATCCAGCAAGTTATCCTCCCTCCCTTCATGGTTACTAACGTATCGTCTATTCTCTACCCAAACCACCCCTATCCACTCGCCTATCAGAGGCGCGAGCATATCCTCCAAGCACGAACTGGCTTGAGAGCCGCCGTTCAGCCAGCCCACTTGACTCTCTCGAACACCGCGCCTTCGCCGTCTTTCAATCCACACAGGTGGTGCGAGATTGTCCAAGGGCGACAGCGTGTCTGAGGATAATATGCAGCGCAGGAGACATAGCCATAAGTCCCAGTGACACACACACACACACACACACACACACTTGGCCCGTACCAACAGCGATAACAGTGCTTGTTACTCGATGGAATGGCTTGGCATGTTTATTTTCCTTCTTGTTTTTTCTTTTCTGTTGGACGTCCGTTTTTCAAAGAATGCTTATCATAGAAAACGATAAATCCACTGCGTGTAGTATTCAGGGGGGAGGGGGGAAGGATACCTATGATTTGGGGGTCTCGTATATCCCATTAGAGAATATAAACAATTAGTGGATGACGCGCCAGGCTCCGGTGGGAGAGTCAGACGTCCCAATCGTAAGTCATGCAGACAATTAATTGTGATCAGGAGTTATGAGTCAAGCATAAGTGCCTGGCAGAGTTGAATTAATGAATAGTGATACGGGTGCTGGATGGGATTGAGGAAGACAGCTGTGATGTTGTACACGTAAGGTGTGTTTGTGTGTGTGTGCTGTGCTGATCGAGACGCACTGATGCTGTTCTGGTAAGAGCTGTTACGTTACTGGTGTAAACGACACTGACAAGTTGAACACCTCGGTATAAGGCGCAGTGTCCACCCAAAACAACAGGAAAATTAATGGTGGTGTCCAAACCTAAAGCAGGAAAGGAGACTGAATGCAATCCTACATTAGAAAAAAGAAATAGTATCGAAACCTACAAAAGAAGAAAACATATTGTCCAAACCGACACCCGAAGAGATAGTGTCCAAACCTACAGCAAATTGAGACGGTGTGTCCATACCTGTAGCATGAGAGAGAGTGTATCAATATAGCAGAAAGAGGAGTTAGAAGCTACGCCAGAGAGAGAAAACAGAATTTGTGTGAGCAAAGCTACAGAAGTACAGGGAGTGCGGCAGTGTGAATATGATTGACAGGATGACGGGTGTGACCTCATCTGTGGTAGGAAAGGCCGTATGTAACACGGTCATCGAAGAAGAGGCAGCTTTACTCCAGCAAGAACTGAAGCATCGACATAATTCAACGGGAAACCCACACAAACTGCCAGCAGAAAGTGGCGACTGTAGGAAAGGCGATGTAGTCAGTCGTTAGAAAAAAGAAATCATCGTCGACCACACTTGAAGCAGATGAACCACTGGGGTCAAAGCTATAGCGGGAACGGTAGTTGTCGTCAGTGCAGCGCAACTCGCGTAGTCAGACATATATAATGAACTTAGGTAGCCACAAGCAGTGCTGTAAAAGCCACTGGAAGAGCAGCAGCAGTGGCTCGCTGCTACTGTCGTTGCTGCTGCCACTCCACCAAAGTCACACACAGCTTCCGAAGAGAACGCACTGTGTCCACAAGAGGATGTGATAGGTGGTGGTCACATGTAATAGGTGGTGGTCACATGTAATAGGTGGTGGTCACGTGTGGTAGGTGGTGGTCACGTGTGGTAGGTGGTGGTCACGTGTGATTGATAGGTGGTGGTCACGTGTGCATCTTTTGCATCATTTGAGGCAATGCATCCGGTACAGAAAGATAAGCAGTGACTTCACCACTGTAGCAGGTGGTAAGAACGATCAGACGACGTCATGACACAGGTTCCCACCACATGACGTGTAGAGGGCAATGGTTTCGTAACCAGACTTGACTCACAGCAATACTGGCAACCCATCCTGGGTCTGCGGGAGGACGTGGCCCACTAGGGTACACTTGCTTACTACACTATAGTTCATCATGGGTCGCCATCCTCAACCAGAAAATCTCGCCTTTCACTCTTTCACACTTGTCACACAAACAGAAAGAAGCACTATGACTGAAACAGCTCTTCGATGACTCTGGAGGACCCTATATAGGTGTTGCTATGCAATATTTCCAAAACTTTTCCCTTCCTCCGCCCATGTCAGTCGCCTCTTTCTATTTGTCTTTCTGACTTTGACACAGTATATCATAGATAAAAACCATGCATTAGACTGTAGCTTGTTAGACTGTCATGTGTAAGGTTGAGGAATACAAGACGTTGTCTCACAGCACGTGAAATCTCTGGGCAGCTTGATTATGAAGGTTTTCTGATAACAGTTGAGGAGTGATGACCGTAGGTGAGGAGAGAGAGGGGAGTCGTCTGATATGGCTGATGAAGGGCAGGGATAGGG
Organism: Panulirus ornatus; assembly: GCF_036320965.1. Taxonomy (NCBI): domain Eukaryota; kingdom Metazoa; phylum Arthropoda; class Malacostraca; order Decapoda; family Palinuridae; genus Panulirus; species Panulirus ornatus. The sequence goes on from NC_092241.1 coordinate 29,066,560, forward strand.
GATGAGATTATGACAACTGGTGAAGTCAGGACAGAAGTGGAGGGAGGTCGTCTTGACAGTCGATGAAGGAGGAGGACAAGGGGTGAAAATGATTGCCTGAGAGCTGAAACGGAGCATGAGCAAGATGAGGGTATCGATTGAAGTCTAGAGAAGGTAAGGACAGGGTATGATGGGGTGCAGATGTCTGTCAAGCATTGAGGGATGAAGAAGGTAGTGTAATGATGTCGTGGTCCATTATCAGTTGTGCACGAGGCTTCTGGGTCACGTTTAAAGCTTTGTGAAAGTATGTTGCAGGGCCTCAAGGGTATACATCTATGTAATCACTGATAGTTTACATTGCATGGATATACTAATGGTACTTTTGTCTGGTTTGTATCAAATACATCTTGATTTTTTTACAAATCTGATGTGTTTATTCCTGTTAATGGTAAACTGATTTGCTGTGCTTGTCGGCATTATCATTTTGTTGATATCATTGTACTTGTTCATATCGATGTCGTTCTAATATCTTGAATTGCCTCATCATGTCAACAAGGAATGTAGATGAACAAAAGCTGTGTTACTATGCTCTTCAAACCCACAATGTTTCTCTCACAGTCTCTGTTGTGTATTCTGATATCCTACTCTTATCTTGCTACGTGATTTAGAGGCATTCGTAACCAGAGGTTCTACTCACCTAAACTACAGTTCTCATATATAACCACTATCATACTATCTCCTAGTCTTTTCCTACAAAAGCTGTGTTAGTGTTCATCGCTTACTCCCAGACCTATTGCCGTTACCTGCTGCCACGAACCTCACTAGTGTCTAGTTATTGTGTCATAACCCAGAAGGAACACCAAATTTGCCGTATCACAAACTGAAATCCGATTATCCCCTATAAACCTCCAAATATCGAACTCTTTTATCGGTCGGCCTCACGATTCAAGAAAGTCCTGTCCATTAATTACCAGTTTATCAGCTGTAACAAGACAGATTTGAGAGCCAGGGGCCAGTGTGGTGTCAATCACGGCTGCAGCAACAACGCACACCATAGACCCCTAACAACACTAATCCTGCAGGGAAATCCAGATAGGCTAATTGCCGACTCATCCACCCTAACGAGGCGTAGTGACGAGCTCTTCACTCGGTAAATCGTGGAGGTTTCACCCCTCGACACACGTGTCAGCCATCACTGTTTATATATTTTTGTCAAACCACCCCCTCCTCCTCACCCTCACCCCAGTCATCACTATTTAGTTCATCATCCCAGACCCCCTACCTAATCATGGGTCATCATTCTCTTCATTAATGTCTTCATCACAAACCATCATCTCCCATCAGTTTCGACCCTCCTTACCCAATCCATCACGGCATACAATTCTCATCATCATTCCAGACGCCATCCATCATACTTCATAATTTTGCTCATTTCTAGTCATGCTTATCATTCACTTCATCTCTTTCACGCCTCCCCAGTTCACCATTCTGTTTGCTCATCCTCACCTCTACCATCACAGTTCACCCTTCTGCGCCCCTGCCGTTACAAGTTTACATTCCCTTTGTCACCTCTCTTCTCTCTCTCTCTTTCCCTACAGTGTATCATTCTGTTTTCCCCTCTTTATGTCTTGTGTTCAGCTTTTCTCACAAAAGCTATCATACTTAACACTCTTTTCCTTCCTTCCCATCAAAGCCATTATTGTTTACTATTCCACTATACAATTTTCTTCATCCCTCTGCCTGTCCTTCCCCAGCCTAATATCACAGCATGCCCTTTTCTTCATCCCTCCACATCCCAAGTTATCATCACTTAATACTGTGTCCGTTCGTTCTCCGCTACAGCATATCATTTTGCCAGTCTCGACACACACACGCCCCACCCATCGTACTTCTTCATTCTGTTATCCCTTCAAACCCCAATCATCACTGCTGTTTCTACTCACTTTTCCCTAACTCATCCGTTACAGCTTGTCATTATTTTAGTCTCTCTTCACCCAAACCATCATAGCTTATCTATCTTTCCCCCCTTGAAACCCCAGCCATCAGAGTATTTTTTTTCTCCTTGAAACCTTAACTAACAGTGTTTGTTATGTTCGTCCCTTCTCATCCAAGTTATCGTAGCTTATTCATCTATTCATTCCTCCTTACCTGTGCCATCACAACCTATACTTCATTCCGTCCCTCCGCATCCCGGCTAACATAACTTATCATCCTGTTTATTCCTTCCCACTGCAGCAGTCGCTTCTTATCGTTTAAGTAATTAACAGGCCTGCGAAGCCTCTTATTAAGTGCACCTAATGCTGATGCATTTGACAGTGTTGATCGAAAAAGACGTAATTAACAGTAAGGGTTAAGGATGGGCGTGGAGAATGTGTGTTTGGGATATGTTTTTCAGCCATTTGGAATCGCGGTATCTTAGCTTTTTCTAAGCTTTGGATACTTACTGTCTAATCGTTCAGGCTTATATGAAATCAAGCTTCTGTTCGTGATTCGTGCACTCAAAGACTCGTGGATCATTCCATAATTACTTCACAAAAGAAACTGCTTACATCGTTACATACGTTCTAATTCTTTGCACACACAGAGATTGATTATGTTCCTAAATACTTCATAATCAGTAACTATGCAGTATATCAATCCAGTGAAAACTGATGTCATATTTATAATTCTCCTTTGGCACCTACCTCCTGAAGAGAGCATGGATAAACGTCGCCCAATAGTTAGCGTCATGTTCTAGCACTGTTTGGCGCTTTTGGAGCTTTATTTTAGCTATGAACCAGTCCTTAACAGCTATGTAGTTTCACACTAATGACTGACAAGAATAGATGTTGTCTTCCCCGTGGTTTCGTGCTATTAACCTTCATTTTGATCTATAACCAGAACCACAACTTCACCTCTTCATCGTCGTATTTATTAACCTCAGGTCTCGTCATCACCTTATTCTCACATTATCAATTTTTCTGTGACATCTGCCTTAACCTTCACATCAAGTCGTTTCACCTCATTAACAGTAGCACATCGTCATAACGTTAGCTTTAGAATTAGTCTTCATGATCATATCCATAACAACGTAAAACCTGGGTCATGGCATGAAATTGCAGCGAGAGTCACCTGTCTTTTAGAGAGTCATATGCTTTATGCGCTGCTTTTTAGTTATTCAGATTACTTATACACGAGAAGTTAGTCCTCTGGTACCTCTCCCTCTTGTTCTCTAATGTGAAGACATTAGGTATGGTTCTCCGATGAGTCTTTAATGATGAAAGGTATGAAGTCTCCACCAAGTGCCTGTTTCCATACAGCAGAATGTATTCTGGTTCAAACAAATGGTCGAGAACTCCTTTGATCCCGCGCAATACTGACAACGAAGAAATCTAATCTCTTTTCTACCACCGTAACGAGAATGAGATCCCCTTCTGACTTGTTGTCTACTCACAGCACAGAGCAGAGAGGTTCCCATAATTTCCATGCTCCCTTTGTATAGCAGAGGAGTGAGAGATTTCTGAAACTTCTGTCCTTCATATGATGAGTTGGAGGGAGCTCCCTGAGAATGCTGCTTTCCTTAGGAGAGAGATGATACATCACGTGAACTTCTACTTTTCTTAGCATTTGGAAGAATCGTTTTAAGACGATAAGGGGAGATATTCCCCATAAAAGTCTTTCTCTGTGATAAGATAGAGAAAAGATCCAGGTACTTTTACTAATCTTGGGAGGTGAAGATGGAACTTTTCCTGTCCTTAGGCGGAGAAGAATAGGTTTCCTTTCATACTTTATAATTCCGAGGACTTCAAAGATATATGATCCAGGAGCAGCTACTTCTTCCGGACATGGAGCAGAGAGATCCTTAGAATTCCAACCCTATATAGGGCTAAGCGAAAAAAAAAAGAGACGTCCATTGTGTCAAGTAACGCAATGCAAGGTGGGTTTCCACCTGTGTTTGAGGACTGACTGTATTTTGAGTTGGCCACGACGGGATGATCCCGAGCCTGTGCTCAGCATATGGGCAGACAGGCATTGTTTACTGAGCTTAACCAGTGTCCTTTGGCAGGTCGGTCTTTCCCACAGCACTTCAGACGTGCGGGAAGAGCTCATTAATATGGTCTGCACGCTGCGATATGATCAGCGGCGTGTGTGGTACGCTGGGGGTATAACAACTACCAATAATACTGATATCATTAGAAATATCTTTTTATAAACATCTGCTGACTAATTAGAGCCGCAGTAGTAAATAAAAAGGTGAGAGAGAGAGAGAGAGAGAGAGAGAGAGAGAGAGAGAGAGAGAGAGAGAGAGAGAGAGAGAGAGAGAGAGAGAGAGATTCGCCATGTCCCGCGTAAGCGAAGTAGCGTCAAGAACAAAGGACTGAGCCTGAGAGAGAAAATCCTCACCTGGCCCCCTTCTCTGTTCCTTCTTTTAGAAAGTAAAGAGTGGAAGGCTCATTTTTCTAGGAGAGAGTCCAAGTGTTACCCAGGACAACCTCCTAAAGGTTCCTACACCCCTTTGGCTGTGCTGCTTCCACTATCATGGAAGTATAGACTCCTTTGGAGTTAGAATTTCTTTGACGAGACTTTAGTCACTGCGATACACACCCTCGACACTGGTGACTCTCTTCACTTGCACTGAAGTGTATCTTTCCAATCAGTATACACTGCAGTTTGCAGTGGCGTGTTATCTGTTGCTTGTTTCTCACTCACAATAACACTTAACGGATGCAATAATGAATTTTCATACAGGAAGCATTAGTTGCTTAATTACAGGAAGAGATTTCTATACATCAACACAGATTGCCTGTGTCTGGCAACAAAGAGTGTGGAGATCTGCCAGCACTCGAAATATAATGTTATCAAGACATGTCAAAGATTTATCATCTCAATACTTCATTAAGACATGCATTACAATTTGATTGCCTTTTAAGTAAATGATTTACATTTAGTAAATTGCATTCAGTCCAACGCGTGATTGTGTTAGCAATGTTATTCTGAAGTAATCTCGTGCCGTGATTATATGACGTTAATGATAATGGGTCAGATAAGATACACAGTAATGAAGTAAGCACTAGAACTTGTTATTGCTATTGTTTATGTATGAGGTAAGGAGCTAACTCTCTTCACTCCAACTAGTAATGATTGCAGGAGACTACATGTATCAGAAGCCATTCACATTAGAGAGAAAGCACCTGTCATCAACATCCAGACAGACATAACCACAGCCATACAGCTGTTTGATGGCCTGCCAGTTGGATGTAAACCTAATGCCGTTTTAGCATAGGTGGAACACGTCACTGCCCCCGCCGCAAGCAACGGAGTCCACCATTTCAGGTCATGGGGACCGTGTCACTGACTCTCCCGGTTTTGAGTTACGAAGGTCAGAGAGAATCAGACGAGCTCGACCTGACCTCATGGGGACCGTGTCACTGACTCTCCCGGTTTTGAGTTACGAAGGTCAGAGAGAATCAGACGAGCTCGACCTGACCTCATCTCAACACCCGGACAGTAACGGTTTCGCTTGGCCAGACTTAGTGTATTTAATGTTGGAGCGTCTATATTCCTACCTCCTTAAGTATTATTCTGTGTTTCCTCAGCTGTAAGTTTTTCTATGTTTCTTTATCAGTATTTTGTAATTAGTTAGTAGCTCATGCTACCCTCCAGGATATTGTTAATTTCTCTCTCTCTCTCTCTCTCTCTCTCTCTCTCTCTCTCTCTCTCTCTCTCTCTCTCTCTCTCTCTCTCTCTCTCTCTCTCTCTCTATATATATATATATATATATATATATGAACCTTGGCCGCCTCCGCCCACATACATGCTTGGGCATGGAACTGGCAAGGTAGTAGTAGTAGTAGTAGTAGCAGCAGCAGTGGTAGTAGCAGTAGTAATAGCAGAAGTGGTAGCAGTAATAGTGGTAGTAGCAGTAGTACCAGCGGTAGTAGTAGTAGTAGTGGTTGTAATTATTATTTTGAAAGCAATTACAGTGTCAATTATGATCGAGGTATCGACTGTGGTTATCACCCTCCTACTCTCTTCTTAACACGGAGTGAGGAAGGAAGCGAGTTCATCATGTACGAACATTTGACATCTGGCCACTGATGTTACCCAACCTCCACTGCCACGTCCTGATAACTTCACATCATCAAACTCCAAGGCTCGTGGTGTCTTCGGTCATCATACATTATGGCAGACTAATATTGGTAATATTGGCACAATGACCCACTTCTGCCTCCAAACACCATTTACTCAGGTCGCCCACCGAACATTACTGCTTTTTTCAGATATCTGGTAATCAGTGGGTGACGTCCACCTGACTCCCACATACCTTTCACCAGACACACACACATGCCTGATAATCCATATATGAAATAATCCCTTTGTTATTGGTAGGTTTGGAATACCAATTATCATGGGATAATCCTTTCACACTACCACACTAAGGAAACACTCCCAGCATTAGCATCGAGTTTCAGAAACCGTAAAAGCAGCAACGAATTGCTGTTTCGTTTTTTGTAGGAGGTGATTTTTTTTTTTGTGCCACATTAGCATCGAGTCTCGAAAACCGTCAAGAGAAATAAGATAAACGCCAACGAAATGTTTTTATCTTCGTTTTTCATAGGATGCGAATTTTTATTACACGCAGATGGATACTTTGGCTGATATCTAGCCAATAGATACGACGTCACATCAGTAATAGGTATGAATCTGCTGTGAGTTTAATTACTTTGGCTTTCATTGTATGTATTCCCAATGAGTAACTATAGTGTAACACTCTTAGGCGAGGATCCTTCCTAATTTGTTGATAAAGTGTTGAGTGTTTGCGATTACTTGAGCACCAGCATGGAATGAATACCCTAGCATTTCAGAGAGGAGAAAAAGAAATCTTTTTTGATTACGGCAACGTGTAAAATGATGATGAAATTGTACCTGTCATGGATTTCAGATCATCATGAAAATTGGAGTTCATAAGTTTATATCTAGATTATGAGTCGCATTTAGAATTGTATTTTGTACATTAATTAACTTTAGCTTTGTTCAGTGTGAGACTCGTCTGTCAGTCGTGATCTAGACCAGCCTTTACCAGATTATAGCCAGTATTATACCATAGCCACTGTCACTCTTGCTCACCTAGGGGGCCACAGACCGAGGAGTATGGAGTTGGATGGTGACGTGCACTTCGGTGTCTGTCAACTTTCCTTTCCAGCTCGACCCATGTTGGTGTCATTAATATCTGCTTCTGTCACACACACCTTGGTTTGTGGCATTCAGTTCACTACCACACACTCTCTCTATGACAACAAAAACGTGACTCGCATGACTCATTATTCTTAACTGCAGATTTTTTTGTGGTGAGCACTGCGCACCAGCTTGCCTATTGGTAAAATATCATGAGAGCTTCTATAAAGGGAGTCTCTGTCTGTCTGTCTGTCTGTCTGTCTCTCTCTCTCTCTCTCTCTCTCTCTCTCTCTCTCTCTCTCTCTCTCTCTCTCTCTCTCTCTCTCTCTCTCTCTCTCTCTCTCTTCAATCCCCATTGTTCCTATCTTCTCTGCCTGTTTTCCATGTGACTCTTCCATCCTCGATTGTCTTCTGGCTTACCTCTCCTTCCTCACTCCATCTCGTCCTCATCCCTTTCCCTGCACACGACAAGGAGCACACCATGAGAGCAGCATTGGTGGCGTTCGGTAAGATCCCTCGACCATATATACATCGTCGACACCACCTTCGACGCCTCACCGACGACGGCAAAAGGCTCCCAGGCACCCCTCCCACTACCTCTGTCCTCCACCTTGCGTTCCTGAAGGTAAACACAAAGTCTGGCTCGGGTGGACTGTTCTTGCCTCCGTCTCCGGCCTATCTCTGGGTGGCATCTTATCGGCTCATCTTAACCTCGCGTCTGTCCCGCTACATATCTCCACAGCAATTCATGAGTAGCTCGGGGCTTTGAAGTTATTTCAATTAGCGTTTATATATGTTCTAGTATTACTGGTATTAGCAAATGCCGTGTGATGAATTTGATTGGAAAGCGATTGTATGGCTGTGATGTAAGGAGAGATGTTGTTGGGGTCGCGTTTCTCTCTGAATACGAGATGAGAGGAAGAGTACTGAGAGGCCATAAGCTCCCCACCGCAGGATGGGTCACACGTAAGGTACACTGTACCAACCAGCCACGTTGGTATTAATCTTCGCCTCATGGCGCATTCACACCCAGAGGTAGAGATGAATACATAGGATTTCCGTGCGTGTTCGTACACTAGTCGACATGTCAAATACGTGCATGCTTACTCATGATGAGAAATATGAGCATTACAGTAACATATAGCTAGGTACACACGCAGGTACACACACAGTTGCATTCCCAGCGTCTCTAGTCAATATGAATCTACGTCTCATATTTTTTCCCCGAACGGCACCGATACCTTCCACTTCTGGCCATTCTCCTTATTCATCAGACAACAGGGGTTGCTATGTAAGGTGCAGAAATAGGTATGTAGGATCGTCTTTGGTCCCTCTGAACACCACCTATTCAGAGACATTTCCTAGCATTCCTGGATGCGGGTACCATTTCTGTAGCAATCCTGTGAACCGTCTCCACTAGCTCCATACGTTTGTATAAGTGTGTTGTCACCAAACTTGTGAATGTTGGAAGCTTTTGGTGACGGAACAGATTCTTACCGAGTTGTGAGATGAGGCCCAAGTGACGGTTGGAAAGAGGAGGCAAGACCAGTTACAGAAGAGGGATACAGGCCCTAAATTAAGCCCACTAAGGAAGAGAGAAGAGTGAAGAGTGATCTGATCACTTGTTTATTCTTCCATCTCACAATGTCGAACTTCTGACGCACAGAATACTCAAACTGAAGCAGAGTTTCATTTGTGAAATCTTGTATCTATCAACTGTATTGAATGATCAGACGATTGGAAGAAGTGATGGAAATTACTCGTGTATGGCATCAGTGCCCGAGACAGTCGCTGGTGGTCAGAGCCTTCGACATACATGGCCGAAGGGTCGCACTCAAAGAGTTTATGACCAACCGTACGTCACTGGTAATTTACCCTCACGGTGTCTTATACTGCCTGAAGCGTCGATAGCTTATCCACGTAATATTGCTTTTGTGTGACAAATCATAAGATCTTTTCCACGCCCGCAGCCCCAGGCAAAATTGTTATATCCAGAAATCTATCAAGGTCATCACTTCTACACGAAGGCCGCACAAACTCGCTTCCATCAAGCGTTATCAGCATTCTGAACCCCATTTGACTGTGGCTGGTCTGTATCTCCTGTGTTGGTACTATTAAGTGTCACTTCACTTTCAAGCAAGATGAATGAGCTCATCACTACAATCAGGTCAGTTATGACCGAGGGTTCTGTCATCACGGAAACTTGGCAGGTTAATGCGGAAGCATACTGCATGGAAGATTTTCAGCTGTTTCATTATCTTAGAAAGTGGGTATCTTGGGGACGAAGTGCTCCTCTGTCTCAAGGAACAACGCCTGTTTTCCTTAGGGTGTTGAGGTATTGCGAGCTTGCACAAGACTGGCGCTCGCTCCTGCTAAACTGCGCTTATCATTAACTGTGTGCTGAATCAAGTCCCATTCCACGTATAAAGGTATAGGGATAAACAGTAGTGCAAACAGACTACCTCTGAGCAATGTATCTGTGCGTCAACTTAGTTTTGTGTGGAGATTTCAATGAAACCAACACCACTGATCTACATCGAATGACCACAGGTGGGCTAATGGGACCTGAAATAGACCTTAGTGCTTGTGACGGTGCGGGTGTGTGTGTACCTGTGGTTGTGAGGAAGATGAAGCTGTGCTAGCATACCAGGGTGTCGATCTGTTTTGTGGCGAAGGTGAATCAAGGTTGTATGTTCTTTGCTCGAGTGCGTGATAGTGCCGACCATAAGATGTTTTGGCAGTAATTTTGTATGGTGATATTCTTGACATATAGTAACTTAGAGCGTCAGTTCCGAGTAGAAAGAGAAAAAAATCTACGGGTGATGGTTGTGGTTGTTCATTCCTGAATCCTGCTTACGGCAGCTGTTTGAATTTTGAGAGTAAAATAGTGGTTTGGTTTTGGGAAGTTTTGCGAGTAGAATAGCGGAGATCAACAGCTCAGAATAGCTGAGAATTACTGTCCCACAAACGCCACGGTCACAGGTGATGTAGCGAGTGACTCTACTGAGCCAGATGATGATGCTTTGTGATAACACCTGCTACTGTTAGCGTTGGAGACGCTCGGCTGAGAGATGGAGATGATCATGGACGGCTCTGATATCCTGACGTATTCTAGACACGTGTCTTAATTACATTATTGAGACAAAGGTCTTCTTACCTTATGAGCCTTAAACGTTCCTCAGATGCCTGTGTGGAGATTGTGTTCGTGCCGTTTTCCGTGGGGAAAACACATCTAAGATGCTGAACGTACGTCCATGATTCATTCTCGATCAACAGTTAATCATTGAAAAGCATCGTCAAGGTATTCGGATCATGATATGACAGAGAAGATCATAGAAATGAAAACCGAGAAGGAGATTGGGGTGTTTTCTTTACCTTATCTGCATTTGAATATTAGAAATCCAATGTGCTGAAAGACGTGTTTATGATAATGATGAACCATAAGTGCTGTTTTGCTCATAGGTTTAGCCACAGTATTGTTGTGGTCATTCTCTCTCTCTCTCTCTCTCTCTCTCTCTCTCTCTCTCTCTCTCTCTCTCTCTCTCTCCCCTACCAACAAGTGGGAATGGACAAAGACGTAGAGGTCACCGGGTTTGATCTAGACTGCACGAAATATTTCTTTACCCAACGTAGACGCTGGGAAATAAGCTCCCAAAATATTGTTCAGGGCATCACTGATCAGATGTTCCAAAATTACGCTCGATCATCATTTGTCACACTCTCCAGTATTGGATAATTCTTCGAACTGATCATTATTTAGTTGTGGTATGGTATGCTACCTGCTCAACCACTGATTTCGCCTCAGCCATGCTGAGTAACGCACTAGCATTGAAGGAAGCATGGAGGAATTATTGTACAATGTTTCCTCATCATGAGTAATATAGAAGTGGAAAGTCGCGAGCCTGGAGTTCAAAGTTTATCGTTATTGTTGTGTTTATAACGAAAAGTGAAGGGATGCGTGATATATTCACGTTCATTCTAACTACTGACTTTCCTGTACAAATTTCTTTTAGCCAATTTTGTCCTGCAAGGTATTTTTTTTTCTACCTATATCCCGTCTGGTATGTTGGCAGAGGGAGTGGAAGGTGGGAAGAGAACCTTTACTGTGCTATTCTCTGTCTCTTCTGATTTTTTAAGGTGACTTCGTTTTTCTCAGTATTATGATTGCCAGACCACCTCCCCTGGATCTGTGTGTTTTGTGTATCTGTGTATCTCGGTTTTGTTACCATCAATCTCTTCATTAGTATAATCATTTACATTATTATCTGTGTTGTCATTATGTATTCTGTCCTCCACTCCTCATCTGCTTCAACCACCATACTGTGATCTTATTCTTCCACGTATTTTCACATATGTTAGATATATTACCGCTCGTATCTTCAGCATAACCCTGTGTTTACACGCACATCCAAGTTCTTCCCTTGTATTACCGTCTGTAGTGTCATTGGTGTAGTGCTCTCCCATTTTCAGGAAGACGATCTGTTTCATCATATAGTATATATATGCCGTTTCATCCCCATAGTCATCGTTCTATTCGTCCCATATACAATCTTGTGCTAGCTTTCATTCACATGGCTGTCTGCATCACCTAAAAGGCCAGATGTCACCACAGTCATCATTCGATCTGTACCCCTGTACCATTGTCTGTTACCTCCATCGTCATCCATATCGTCCTTATCATCGTCTACATCGTCTTGTGTTACCTCCATCGTCATCCGTATCGTCCTCATCATTGTCTACATCGTCTTGTGTTACCTCCATCGTCATCCATATCGTCCTCATCATCGTCTTGTGTTACCTCCATCGTGTTCCATATCATCCTTACCATCGTCTTATCGTCTTCTGTTACCTCCATCGTCATCCATATCGTCCTTATCATCGTCTACATCGTCTTGTGTTACCTCCATCGTCATCCATATCGTCCTTATCATCGTCTTCATCGTCTTGTGTTACCTCCATCGTCATCCATATCGTCCTCATCATCGTCTTGTGTTACCTCCATCGTCATCCATATCGTCCTTATCATCGTCATCATCGTCTTGTGTTACCTCCATCGTCATCCATATCGTCCTCATCATCGTCTTGTGTTACCTCCATCGTCATCCATATCGTCCTTATCATCGTCATCATCGTCTTGTGTTACCTCCATCGTCATCCATATCGTCCTCAGCGGTCAAGAACCCACCGCCGCCTTGGCTCGGTTCGTGGGGTTGTGTGTACATTGAGAATTACGCCGCTAATTTCTACGCCGAATCTTTTAATGTCAGCTTTGGCGGCTGTGTGTGTCAAGATGACATAAAACTTGACCACTAGGGATAATTCACGGCAGTTATTATTTGCTTAATTACAGTGGGAGGTAATGAGTGTATCTTGATGAATATGACTCGAAAAACGTAGTTTAATGAGTGTGATTTATGTATGTGGTTTCCAAGACTAATGTTTCATGAATGTGGGTCTGATGAATGTGGATTCATGATTGTTTTCTTAAGTGTGAGTGCGAGGCGATCATAGTGTCTGAGCGAATATGGGTGGAGGAGATAACATGGATGAACAGCGGAGCAGCAGCAGTAATGAGCGTAGGTTGGTGAGTATGAGCGTAGGTTGGTGAGTGTGAGCGTAGGTTGGTGAGTGTGAGCGTAGGTTGGTGAGTATGAGCGTAGGTTGGTGAGTATGAGCGTAGGCTGGTGAGTATAAGCGTAGGTTGGTGAGTGTGAGCGTAGGTTGGTGAGTATGAGCGTAGTTTGGTGAGTATAAGCGTAGGCTGGTGAGTATAAGCGTAGGTTGGTGAGTATGAGCGTAGGTTGGTGAGTATGAGCGTAGGCTGGTGAGTATAAGCGTAGGTTGGTGAGTGTGAGCGTAGGTTGGTGAGTATGAGCGTAGGTTGGTGAGTATGTAAGGCTTGATGAAACAAGAACGGGTGTGGTCTATTGAGACTGTCTCCCCGACTGTGGCGCGAATAATTTCTCGTGTGTGTTCGTACATACCAGTCATCTCCACGGTAATGATAGCCATTAATGCCTGTCATGCCGCATTACCTTTATCCACGAATATACCAGAGGAATATACGTTCTCCATGCGAATCAGAAATGTCCTGATCCGCTGCGCAAACACCCACGTTTTTTGGTGAAATGTCATAAAAGCTAAACCTTTAGCCTTTCCTATAGCTTCCCTGAATCTGCATGTTGTGTCTTCAGGCAATTCGTGCTTTTTGACTTTTAGATGTTATTGAAAATCATAATATCTTTGTGATTGAGTGATGAGTAATAAAATACTAGGAAATGGAGTAAATGCTTCGCAGTACTCATAGGTGGTGCTGAGTCTTCTGGTTTCATAGGCGCTAAATGTTTCCCAGTACGCCGTGTACGGGAGAGCGACGCCAGTGCCCCTACAGTAATCACAGACTTAAAGTATTTGCCACTACTCACAGTTGTGAGCTTCCCAGTGCTCATGGGTCGTGTAGAATTCCCTGTGGTTATAAGTAGTACGGGATCCCAGTGCTTCAAAGTCATGGAGGATTCTCAGGACTTGCACATCGAAGAATGAGCCGCATCCATAGATGACTTGGAGCATTGGATGACATTGAGGCAGCTTAGAATTCCCTTACCCATGTGAAGTATAGGTACTGCAGTTAATACAGGTATATAGCGGGTTTTCTAGTACCTTATACCCTGCCTTTGCGTCACTTATAGGCAACAAGTCGAGAGAGAACCGATGGAGGTAGTATGGAGTTTACCGTCAACAACATTACCAACAACAGCTGTAGCAAAACAAGAGAACAACGATGTATCGCCAACAACATTATCAGCGGAAACAACTACCTTAATGACAAAATAACTGTGAAATAACAGTAACAACTATAAAATAACAGCACTAACTGTGAAATAACAGCAACAACTGTGAAATAACGGCAACAACTGTGAAATAACGGCAGCATCTGTGAAATAACAGCAACATCTGTGAAATAACGGCAACATCTGTGAAATAACAGCAACATCTGTGAAATAACAGCAACAACTGTGAAATAACAGGTACATCTGTGAAATAACGGCAACATCTGTGAAATAACGGCAACATCTGTGAAATAACAGCAACATCTGTGAAATAACGGCAACATCTGTGAAATAACAGCAACATCTGTGAAATAACGGCAACATCTGTGAAATAACAGCAACAACTGTAAGATTACAGCAACATCTGTGAAATAACAGCAACAACTGTGAAGTAACAGCAACACCTGTGAAATAACAGCAACGATTGTAAATCTAAGAGCAACAACTTTAGAATAAAAGCAACAACTATGAAATAACAACAATGACTGTAATCTCACTACAACAACAACCTTTACGATGACCCCCTCCACCCAGCAGTGGTGCAGGGCGAACACTGTGTCCCGTCAACTGTAGCCATGTCGGAAGGAAGATAAAACCTGGAAACTCAGGTGATGATGGTCATCATCATCAGAAACTATAAGAGGAAGAGGAAAAGGCATGATGATGATGATGATGATGATGACGACATCTCGCACGTAAACCACTTAAGAACATAATTAACGCCAGACGTGTCTCTTACCCACACCTGGCAGGTCGAACCGAGCAATTAGTTCGAACATTTATTTTTCTTCTTTCTCCTCTTCTCTCCTTGTACCTGTTTACTACAATTAGACCTTATGGCTGGCACCGACGCCGATGATGGCGACATTCATACGTGGGTTAAGAGTCATTTTCTTCATGAACTTGTATCATCCAAAGATATTTAGATATTCTTGGTGCTCTGTAAACAAACCTCACTTCATGCCATTTGCCTTGGCCAAATCGTCCATTATTTGAAATGAACGAAACTATAACATCCTGAGGTACCACCTGTTTAATGCGGGGATTGTAAATCATACACGAGAGTTAAAGGAAATGTAAATTATTATAAGAATCCTTTTAGAAGATCGTAAACTCCATAATAGGAATAAAAATCCAACAAAAAGAAAGTTTATGGAACATGTTTTTTTTTTTCTCTCTCCAGCAGCGATGCTGCATGATAAATCATGCGAGACTATAAACATTTACACAAGTAAAGATAAAAAAAAAATGGACTAAAATAGAAAATTAGCTCGACCATAAGCACAGCTGAGGAGGTGGGTGTGGACCCCCAGTCACGGGTCAGCAGTAGTGGGATTATGCCGGTTGATCATGAGTGCTGAGTGGCAGCTTCCATCCATCAGCCCGCGGAGATGAAGGCCAGGTGCTCGGCTACCTTGCTCCTCCCTCCTCCTTCCCTCCCTCCGTCCGTCCGTCCCCACACCAATAATTATAATCACTACCAACACCGCCGGTTACGGTATAATATGCGTTCTCGTCGAGGCTCAGAAAGCAGGGTAGACCTCAGACACATTAAAAGAAAAAAAAAAACCAGTAACTATTTATCTAGGAGTGGCAAGAGAACTGCTAGTTAGTGCGGCCGAGCCCGAGGGATGTTCCTGTGGTCACCCATGACAGCTGGCAGATGATCATGACAAGAATTACGGTGATTTAGTGGTTTGTCATTAATCAGGCGAAGAGGCCTTCACCCTGCAGCCTTTATCATGAGGCTCGTAGTTGGCCTTGTGGCTCAGTTAGTGGCGTTCATGACCAGAATGTGAGCCGATGGTGCCCCCCCCCCCCTGTGGCATGAGGGGCGTCTTAGAACAGTACGCAGGCATGATGGTACCCTTGTCTCTGTACTGCAGGGAAAGGCACGCATAACTAGTACGTCAGCATCCTGTAGCCTTATTTCTATAGTACAGTGGTCGATGCCTTAGAGTAATATATGGGTTGATGTTACTCCTGTTTCTGCAGTCTTCAGGTTGACCTTAAGATATCATTATTTGGTTTCTTAGTAGTGTCGATTCCTGGGAGTTTCATCTTTCACACGCATTTTGCAATAACCTGTTTTGGTGCACAAGGAGAGTTTCACAGACGTAGAGATCCATATCTCTATTTATCACATCAGTCTTGTGAATCTTGGAATTTTTCCACTCATTTCGCTCACTCCATCTTAGTTAGCTTGCCTATTTTGTCTGCTATCCTGTTGTGTATTAAGAGGATTTTCTCGCATCTATTTTGACTACTTCTGTTGGTAGCTGCTAAGAAAGAGAAGAGCTACGAGAGAAGCAATAAAGTACTCCTCATACCAGTACAATATGAGATCAGTGGAAGGAGTTAAGAGATAGATACAGTAGCATTCCAAGATTCGAGAAAGACTGCATCATAAGAATTAAAGGTAAAGAAATCGGGTTTTCCGCGCACACACAAACAGGTAGTAAGTCACATGCATGCTAGAATGAAGAAACACAGAAATTCCAAGATTTCGGAGGATATAGAGTCAATATGAATATCAACATACTATACATGAACTTGTACGTAATGAAGGACTTTACAATATAAAATCAGTGAATGAACTAAGTGACTGTGTTGGAGATGCGGACAACATACAAAGATTTAAAAAATTGTACCATGATAGAAAAAGTTCAAGAGGTGAGGGCCTAACGAGAGTAACACACCCTTCTCGCACAGCACAAATAGGTAATTACGAATGGGTGATGACAGAGGCATGGGTATTGGGTATATCATATATGATAGCCAGCTGAATAAGAGTGATTATATTACGTTGGAAATTTATCATATTGTAGATGAGGACAAGATGAAAAGGCAGCCGTGCATCCTGACTCAGAGAGAACGTAGAATCGTCGATGCTACACAGAACTTCAGAAAATATCTATTGGTAATATGAATTGGGAAACGGAGATCAGTATCCAGGAACCAGTGCACTAGGAGTAAGGTTCTCGTAAATTTACAAAACAACAGTAAGAACATAGATAACTTTAATCTCAGCCGAAGAACGAAGGGTAAAAACAGGAGCGAATTGTCTAATAAAAGATGTCGAAAAGCGAGAGAGCATAGCGATTGTCGTGTATTTCTTATTGGTCCCGATTTTCCTTCCTCACTCCTAGTGTGTCTCTCTCTCTCTCTCTCTCTCTCTCTCTCTCTCTCTCTCTCTCTCTCTCTCTCTCTCTCTCTCTCTCTCTCCTTCCTTATCGGTACGAACGCTCTCTCTAGCGGCCCCCTTCCCCCACAGAGAGCCGCCTCCGTGCCCCCACAACAGGACTAGCAAGGCGGGCGTTGTCCGGGCTCGAGGGGGAAGGCTCGCTCGGCAGCGCGTGGGCTGCCACTGGTGGTGAACACCTCAGCTGATCATAACCCGACACTTGATCAGATCTACGGCCCACTTGGCATGCTGGTGACCTCCCGCCCCGTTGTGTAAGACAACCGGAACACGACAGCGCCAGACGACTGCTCCAGAATGCTAAGGAAACACCCAGCGTTCTCCAACCCCATAAGAGATAGGAATTAAGAACAATGGAGCGGTTGTGAGAAGAGATTTAGGGTGATGTGCACGATGGACCATTGAACTGTAGACCAGTTTCCAGTTGTCTGGAAGGTCATACGACAAAGGGATGAAAAATAATATTAACGTTCTTATATATCTACCTGAAGGTAGATATATATAAGGACAACATGAGCAACGTGTCTTTTTTCCTGAATATAAGCAACATACATTATTGGATGACGAAAATGGATTTGATTGTAAAGGTGCAGGCGTTTGGGAGGTTACAGCAATCTGGAAGGGACTCTGATTCCAAGTGAAGTAGTGAAGTACAGGATTGTAACACTGAAGTGTATCGGGTTAGCCATGGCATTAACCTGATAAATGAAAGCCAGGGCGATCTGAAACGATGTATTGGTTTATTCTGTTCACTGTATAGACACAGTGGGTTGGATGCAGGTTACTAACTCCTCTACCTCTTTTGGTATGAAACACTTCTTTTCCTGCCGTATGTTGGTGGCAAATTATATGTTTAAACCGCGTTTTCGTATCATAAAATCACGTCAGTAATGCTCTGCGCGTCTGTACAGTCACCTGTCTTCATCTTTCACACTTTGAACGGAGAACATCGATCTTATTGTGTTAATATGAACGTTCTGTATGGCAGGTGCAGCACACCAACACCTGCACTCATAGCCAGATATGTGCGTGTGTGTGTGTGTGTGTGTGTGTGTGTGTGTGTGTGTGTGTGTGTGTGTGGGTTTATCATCTGGGCTGAGGGTAAGAGACATGAATGAAATACACCTCTGAGGGATGATAGATGTATCATGCTGACATGTCACCAAGATGGATGCAGAAGGAGGGAGTGGTTGCTGTTGGTTATGGTAGCTGGGATGGTGGAGATGGTCGTGATGTTGGGGGGTCGTGGGTAGTGTTTGCTGTTGGTGCTGCTCCCGGTAGTGGAGTGATGGTGTCAGTGATCGTTGCTGGTGGTGGAGGCTATGGTGGTGATGGTGGTGTTGGTTGTGGTGGTGATAGGTTATGATGATGTTGGTGGTGACGCTAGATGTGGTGATATCTCTTGGGGCAGAGGTGAAGTTATCGATAGTCAGGGAGGTAATGATGGTGACTGGTGTTAGTGACGCTAGTTGTGGTGGCGATGCTGCTTGTGGTGATTAAAGTGGCGCTGGTGGTGGTGTTGGGGATAGTGGGTCACGTTGGTGGTGCTGGAGTCAATGATGATTTCTGTGGGGGTGATGGTACTGGGCATGATGGAGTTGGAAATGGCTGATGTTAGAAATCACAGGGTGACGGAGAAAAGTGCGTCTAACTAAGACACTTTTTGGCACCCTACATGTCCAGTTTTGCTCTCCGCTAATCATGGACTCCTTATCTGAGAGCATAATGCCTTGTTTAATGTCGATTTGTTTTTCTATTGTAGATATGATACTTCCTTGGTCGTCAGGGTGATCAAAAGAAAACAGAAAACGTGGACAGCCATTCGGAACAGTGTCCTTGTCCTTTGAGTCAAAGTTCTTTCAAAAGAACCTTTTGATTTTCCATAAAACTTATGAGACTAGCTAGAAGTACCTTGGGATAGGCTTTGGCATTTAGTATGATCTACACCTACATGTTGAGGCTGTCTACATGACATGTTGAGGCTGTCTACATGACATGTTGAGGCTGTCTACATGACATGCTGAGGCTGTCTACATGACATGCTGAGGCTGTCTACATGACATGCTGAGGCTGTCTACATGACATGCTGAGGCTTTCTACATGACATGCTGAGGCTTTCTACATGACATGTTGAGGCTGTCTACATGACATGTTGAGGCTGTCTACATGACATGTTGAGGCTGTCTACATGACAGACCATCAAGAGTACTGAAGTATATTTACAACGGCAGATCAAAGATCACAAACTAATCTCATAAACATGTTTGCCTGACCTAGACACAGAAAACGTTTTTAAAGACACCTTCGTAAAGGTGACCTCGTCCGAGGAATTGATTAAGACAAGTTCTGAGTGTTAATGAGCGTCCAGGAAGTGAGGGATATTAAAGAACACGTCACCATAGTTTTTTGTCAAGAGATATAATGATGCTTTGTTTCGTTGTTGTTGTTGTTGTGCTGTTGTTGTTGTGTTGTTGTTGTTGTTGTATCGTAAGGTAATATTCAAGGAGTGGTGCTACTGATGGTGGTGAATGTGTTGATGATTGGGTGGTGGTGTTAGTGATGCTATTGACGATGGTAATGGTGATAAAGATGATGATTTTGCTGGTGGATTTTATCAACGATATATTTGGTGGCGTTAGTGATGTTAGTAGAGGAGGTAACTGGAGATCTTGTTGTGGGTGATGTTCATGGTAGAGGCAAGTGATGAACTTTGCAAGTTCGTAATGGTTGTGGTATCAACTGTAACTAGTATTCGTGATGGTGTTATTAATGGTGGGGGTATTGTACTGGTGATGGTGAAGTAATAATGGTTGTGATATCAACTGTAACTAATATTTGTGGTGGTGTTATTAATGGTGGGGGTATTGTACTGGTGATGGTGAAGTAATAATGGTTGTGGTATCAACTGTAACTAGTATTCGTGATGGTGTTATTAATGGTGGGGGTATTGTACTGGTGATGGTGAAGTAATAATGGTTGTGGTATCAACTGTAACTAATATTTGTGGTGGTGTTATTAATGGTTAGGGTATTGTAATGGTGATGGTGAAGTAATAATGGTTGTGGTATCAACTGTAACTAATATTCGTGGTGGTGTTATTAATGGTTAGGGTATTGTAATGGTGATGGTGAAGTAATAATGGTTGTGGTATCAACTGTAACTAGTATTCGTGATGGTGTTATTAATGGTGATGGTGAAGTGATAGTGATGATTATGATGATTGTGATGCTGACAGTCTCCATGTCAGGGTGGTTCTGGTGGCTTTTTTTCCTGTGGCAGAGTTAGTCCTATTATTACTACTGATGTTATGACTCATGATGAAGATACTGAAGCAAAGCACTACTTATGGTAAGAATACCTGATGGTGTCAACCAGGTTTTGACCCTTGTGTGAACGAAGCCTTGATACTATAAATGGAAGGATGACTGAATTCATTGTTGCTGATACTGGATGAGAAGTCATCATGCAGATACACTGTCCTCGTGGAATGAAAATCATGTTAGATGCCATTGATAATTACCCCAGCAAAATTCTAGTACATGGGAAGGACAAATAACAGGAGACCGTATGTTTTGTAATGAGGTAATCTGTAAATGTAAATTCTATATATAATGGTGGAAACAGGATAGCAGAGCAGAAGGCACATCCCCACCCACCTGTCCCTCCGGCTCAACTACTGAGAGGAAAAGTACTTACAGGGAAGTCTATAATATTTGAATATATTCGTTAACTTAAAACAGAAAGATTTCGACATAAATGGTAAGAAAAATAACCTTAATATCCGCACTAAAGGGTGCACCTCCTTTAGAATGGCGAAGTCTTCGTCGATCTCAAGGTACGTGGCAGGACGTGCTATGATGGACGAGGTAGGATCACGGTAGAGACAGGCCAGGGAGGTTCTATACGAGGCTTAGGAAGATGTGATCGGGTCTTAGCAGGACTTGGTAAGAGATGTACAGTGAGTGTCCATAGGACCTGCTTTAGACAGGTTAAGGACTTTATAAAATGTATCATAGTCATGTTGATGACGTCTTATAGAAATCTAAGGAACATAGCCAACACATTTCAGGAAACTTGTGTGAGTTAAGCACTGTACGTGCTAGAAACGAGTTGATTAGTGTACAGGACGTGTCTACAACGTCTCGAGGACGAGGTAGAAAGATGCAAAGAAAATCTCATTCTCTTATTAAAAGCTTTTTAAAACCCATATCTATCTAATGCCCATAAAATGGCTTAACGTGTTGTGTGTGTGTGTGTGTGTGTGTGTGTGTGTGTGTGTGTGTCTGTGTGTATTTATGTGATTACCTGATTACTCATTCGATTGGGACCGATGGTCAGTGTAGAGGAGAGAGAAGCGTCCAACGGGCATAGAAGATATCTTGTCCTCAAACTTCCAAGTTGAGGGAAACGAATCGGACGAAAGAAGTAGAAAAGATAAATCAAAACCTCAGGTTTGAACACCACCATCAACAGACGCTGTAAGAACAAAGGGACCTGTCTGAGGTCGAGGAAAATTCGAAATATTTTCATACACGTAGAATTATAATGAACAGCAGCTTCGACCTTTCACTAACAGCAGACCATACCATGACTGTGAGTGTGTGGAGTGAAATAAGACATATACAGTGTGATTCAGTGTTGAATGAATCAATAAGTCACCTTTAGATCGATGATTCGAATACCTCTCTCGTGAATCGTGTCTCCTCCATGACCCATATCTTAGGCATGACCTTTGTACCATGAGAAGGCTTCTGACAGTATGGTCACGCTCTTCAAAAAGAAAAATCCATATTCGTGAAAATGAATATCATTCGCAGTGACTCTGAGCATTTATATAAGAAATCTGAGACTTAGATGCCATCTAATATCATGTAAAGAAAACGAGTTATATCCTGCTTCACAAATGAGAAATAAAATGATGAATAAAGAAAATATAAAAGATATGTGAGTAAAACCCCCTTACACAGAGGGTGAAGTAGAACAAATTCCTTAAAAAAAAAAAGTTGTTTTAACGCTTCATAAAGACGGATTAAATCCTCATAAAGACGGATTAAATCCTCATACAGACGGATTAAATCCTCATACAGACGGATTAAACCCTCATAAAGACGGATTAAATCCTTATAAAGACGGATTAAACCCTAATCCACATAAAGAGGAGAGGAGGAACCACCATTGAAAATCACTGACCTTTTGGTCTAAGTTCATATTTCTACAGAATCTTCAATGATAGTCTTTCAGTGAACGGGTTTATTACATCGGTTCTGATGAACATCGCCTCTCACGAGAACGTTGTTGTAGAACTGGAAGGTCCTGGCTCTCATAAATGATTTATTTATAAGATAATAAAGGGAATGATAAACTAACGAAATGCTGAATAGATGTTAGACTGACTTTGAAACGGTGATCGACTAATTTGCTCAAGGAATCATAGTGCAAGAAATGCGTGAAGTTAGAATAACCAGTAACGTTGGGATTTACAGTTTCCTCAACTGATAGACCCCAGCGCATGAGAGCAAGTCGGACGAAACCAAGTACCTCTACCATAAAGCGTTTTGTCCCGAAAGAGTGAACCGTGTGTCTCTCTTATTCTTCCTTGCTCTCATATCCATTGATGTTCAACAACCTACGTATTCGTAATATCATCTGGATTTAAGTAACAGATTCACCCTGAAAGTCCCAAAAATCGAAGACACTAGGAAAGAGTGAAGTTAGATATTGCGCAGGTCGTCAGTTTGGTTAATGATTGTGATGTTCTTCGAATAGACGTCTCATTTGCCATGCAGAGGTGCAAATTGTGGACTCTAGATATAGTGCCCAGTATAAGACACGAACCCACCTCACTAAAGAACAGTCATAATGAAGAATACTTCTTATGTATTCACACATGACATCTATCTTCATAGTGAATCGCAACAAAATTACAATATCCTTATCGAGGAATATGATAACCTTTATCTTGTGATCCTTTAGGACGAGATACAACTCTCTTCATTGCAGGTGTTTTCCAGCTGATATGTCAGCGGGTAGTGAAGTCATTACAACGAAGTGAAGGTCACTGTCGAACTAGCCAACCTGCAAAGTTCGTTTACAGGTCACTGGGAATCTATCTATCACTCAGAATCTATTCTTGATAGGGTAGATATAAGAGATGTAGCCTAATGTACACGCGAGAAATGATAAAATGCCTAACCCCAAATATAAGTACGAACAAGATGCAAGATATATTGAGCTTTAGCATATGGTAAGTACTGATAGCATATGGACGATCCAAGAAAGTTACACCAGTCTTGTGGGTTCGGGTCAAGAGGGTTTAACTCACAGTCGAGTATTGTCAGGAACATGTTATACCACCTTGCTCAGGTGATGGACGGCATCCAGGAACTGTATGGCATCGACGGGGGCTTGTGCTTGCCAGCGGTAACGTGCTTCGTGTCTGCTGGCCCCGAGTTACTGCTGCCGGTGATGCCCGACAGTATAATGCAGTCGTGGTCATCATGACTCAGCTAAAGGGCAAAAGGTGTTTCAAGTTACCGCTGAGTGGTTTATGAAAGTCGTCTTAATGGGGTTAGAGATCAAGGCACCTCACTGAGGGAGATACCTACTCTCCTCCCACTGACCCTATATATCCTTACGGCGCACTGAGGCACAGGGCGGTGCACGTAACTCTGTCACTGCAAGCGCTTTCTCTCTCCCTCCCACATCCACGCGCCTGCCTGTGGCCACCCACCATTGTAAACGGCTGACGGCGGGCGTGGGTCGCTTGTCACTCCTGGGCCACCACTACTCGTCGACCCATGACCACACCTTAACCCCCCCAACACCCGAGTCACCACCATATCCTCCACACTACCTGATCTCAGCCACCACCGCACCCCTGACCACGAAGTCCCACATTCCTGGACACCATCATATTCTTCTCCTCACCACCACAACCGTACTCTGTCACCACCACATCACAACCGTACACTCTTCCCTCACCGCTGATGTGCGGTCATCACCGCCATATCCCAGCTTCTACCACCTTATCTTCCCCTTCACCACACTTATCTTACCATACCATCACCACTAAGGCCTGCCCGCTATCCCAAGCCTGCCACCATCAAGCTGCTTCTACCAACACCCAGTCGCTCAAACCATAACTTTCCCACCATTCCATGTGGGCCACCAACACTTCCCCGCGGTAGGTGGCAGGCAGCCACCAACCAGGTAGATATATTACCGGTACTGCCCACGTGGGTGCCGGGAGAGTTTGTGTCGGCTGCGCGGTGAGCCAGCACTTTAGTAATGTCCATTGTCGCTCCTTTATCCCAGGAAGCTATCTTTTCTCTTTGCCTCACCCACACATTCTGTCCACATCCATGCAGTCTCTCCATCTCGTTCATAACATTTGACAGCGTAGCTCACACGGCTCGTCGTCCTTTGTGACTATACCTTCATAGGATGACCGTTTCGCGTTAATGCTGCCTTTTGGCAAAATTTCGCCGTAGATACCCGTATGTAAGTACCTACACCACTCTCTATCCACCACTAAACTCTGGCACAAGGCTTCCACCACAGACTCAAAACAACTTTACTTTCACCTGTCAACACAACATACCACACAGTTTAGTCACCATCAGTCAACACTAACACAGCTAGAAAGCACTTAACGTTGCCATTTCCCATACTTTTGTCCCCTTACGTTGCCCTACCTGTCACCATAGTTTCTGCAACACCACACCCCTGGCAGCATCACACCCGAATAAATTCTTTATCCTAGTCGGTCTAAATCATGTGCACTTACTCCATATCATCCTTACCACGGCACCTTTCTCCCCACCAAGCACTTCCCACCTCCACAACACCCCAACGCACCGCATCCCGTCATTTCACTTCCCTCCTCAACATGGCACCCTCCCACGCCATCATACTCTCTTGCGCCATCGGATTCTGATCGCCACCATACCTCGGATACCACCACATCTTACATTCACCACATCCTGGCCACCTCCAAGTCTTTACCTAATTACCTCATGGAGAATACGAAGCTCTTTTGGCCACCCTTTGCAGGTAACCACTTTAGCCTCTCCATCATCACGCCCTGATTACTACCATATGCTTTTCGCAACCACACCTCATACACTATCACACCACACCAGACACCACATTATGGCTACCATCACATTACCTGCGCCACCAGAACCATGGCCATCGGCATATCCTTGCCACTATCAGAACAATGCCAGGATCGTAACTTAAGTTTTTTGTTAAACCCTTTCACTATCACATCACCGGGATATCATCACACACTTCGTGTATTCACACCCTTGACGCTGCTACATCCTATAAAACACTATACCGTAGTTACAACTACATTCTCTCCATGATCTTACTGGTCTCCGCTGAACTGTCGTCAACATCACAGAGGTACTTTTACCCGGCCATCACACTTTCTCAGTCAGCAACCGAGGACATGGCCACGCCTCGATCACCAACACACCCTGACTACCGTAACATCACTGTCTCTCCACCCACAACTCCCATACTTCAACCACACCTTTCCCAGCGACGTATGACTCCTCATCACACCACCTTCTCTGCCATTATATCCTCCCAACCACTAAACCCTTCCCAGGCAACCGAATCTCCTTACCAGTACATCACCAGACCATCCCTATTACCCTATCCTGTCCACCACCAGCAAACTGACGCCATAACCACACCCTTTGCACCACCACATCAACTAGGTACAGTGCCAAAGTCCTGTCCGACCCTAGATTCTCCCTGTTCCACCACAAAAATTTAACCAAACCCGTACCTAGCAGAGTAACCTCCATAGCAGTACCTCTTCTCCACCTCCGTGTCTTCTTCACCATTACCTCCACCCTAGCACGACGCCTACCCATAACCACGCCCTACCAGTCAACAAATCCCCTAAATTACCGCCCCGTCTGACCCCTTTTCCGCACCATAGCTATCTCTATATCTGGCCATCCTTCCTACCAGCATACCCGGGGCCCTACCATGTTCTGCCAACACTAGCATTTTCTACCATTACACTCTCCCCTTCACGATACCCACTCTACCCCCATACCTCTCTGACTATTTACTTCGGCCCACCACAACGTCTTTCCCAGCATCAAACCCTGCGCTACATCATGCAACATCATTAGCCTCTAGAAGTGCTTCGTTCCAACCACTATACTCTCGCTACCATCCAACCGAAGACACCTCTCCGCCTTTTCTGCCACCTCACCTTCCCTGTCCCCACAGTTTCCATGACACCTTCCTCATTGCCACTCTTCTCCAGCTGTCCTCAGTGCCGCTTTACATATAAACTCCTCACCACACTAAACCACATGGTGGCCACCATAACATATTCCTATCTCCCATTCCCTGCCATCACATTCTTTGCACCCTTACTTCTTCCTTTCTATACACCCTCCTCATTATCGCAATCTCTCTGCTGTCATAATATGTCATCACGGTTTTCATCGCTATGCCATTGCCCGTTTAATCACCGCACACCATTAGGCCATTCGCACCACCCCGTTGTCTCCATATCATAACAAGTGCTCGTTCCTATCACACAGCCAAACCCTCCCCACCAACGTAACCTTCCATGAGATCGTCCCCTAAACTCGACCACCTCAGGATCCCTGTCTCAGGGTGTGACAGGACGACTGGCACAAACATAACCCTCACCTGGACCTGTTAGGTAAGATCACTTCTCCACTGGAGCCTGTGAAGTTCCCAAGGGTGGATGGTTAACGATGTGTGTGAGCTTTGTAGATTTTTTTACTCTCTCTTATTGCGGTAGACGAGGCATGGTCGAAACAGTCTCAGTAAAATCCGCCTCAGGTGGGAAGCTAAAGAGTAAGGAGAAAATAACACAGAGATTAATCCTGGTTCCACAGGTGTTTCTGAACGACGGAGGGATTTCCCAGCGTGACATGGGTGTGTGGGAGGGGCGGGGATGCTTAAGGTGTGGTGAGGTCGTGTACAAAGTGGGGCAGCAGGGTACAGCGGGGCCTTAAGGGCATGGCAGGACACCACACCAGGCTGAGGTACGGCGACGGGTTCCCGCAACTGTACATTTAGGCGTGGCAGAAGAGTTCTTAGAATTTAGTGGGTTGGTAGAACTGGCGTATGAATGTGAGCGGTGTGCGCTCCTGGCAGGAGATGCGTATTGATTTCTCTGGTTATAGCGTCTGTAGGCAATGTATTGATATTTGAACGTATTAGGGGATTTCATGCGGAACAGGAATTTACTGATGTGGTTTACATATCCAGGACCTCACGAAACCATTTCACTCATCACAACTCGCCATACCTAATCCACTATCATAACCTTCTAAGCACTACTAATGCCCACTACGAGTCTTTCCTTCCTCCCATCACCTGTCTCTCCGCACTACCATACACTTCCCCGAGCAGCACACCAATACTCAGAAGTTTATCATACCGACCAACATACTTCCGTCATCCAACCGAAGACGCTACTATAACTCTCCTGCCACCTCACCTTCCCCCAGCAGGCAAGAAAGTCAGTGCTGAGCGTCATGGCTACTGCTCTGGTTGACGTGATAAGGGCTTATAAATATGCCAGAGATATGTGGGCATGTTAAGCATGTGTGGGCGTGGTAAGGATGTGGAGACTGCACGGTAGTGGTATGTGCGCACTGCAGCGGTGCGTGAACACGGCGGAGCTTGCGGGTGTGATGGGTGGGTGTGTATGGCAGCAGAAGGGGAGCACTGCAAGAATGTACAGGCGTTCCAGTGGGTTTTAAGGTATGGCAGGAACTCAGAGCACACCAGGTGGCACATATTGAGAGTTCTAGCTGGTAACCGCTACCAACCATCACCTCCTTCCTTGAAACACATCATCACCGTCTGGGGAGCTAGGGAAATAAAAGCATGGACGTGTCGCGGTGGAAGTCGTGTGAGCCTGGGTCTGCGACTCCACAATATACTCACAGCTCCTCACTCGTGTTCCTCCTCCAGCGAAACCTATACTGAGGCCTTAGATGCAAGAATTACCATACCAGCTTTGCTTCTAGGTTATCTGTCTGTTATGAAGCTTAACGACATTGCATAACAAAGCCTATACTTTCATGATAATGCTGAGCAAAATATGTGCACGTCAGAAGAATAAGTAGCATTTCAAACCTCAGCTTGGTTACTTGTTCTTAGTCATATGCTGGTTTAAGCTCTTCTGTCTTAAGTATTCTTCATGAACTCTCGCTTTATGAACTTAGGTAGAGCCTAAAAGGAAAGAAAAAAAAAAGAAGTTAAAAACACCAGAGGCGTATGTAGTAGCACTTACAGGGTAATCACAAGAAGAGAAGACCGTGAATACTTATTAACTATGTAGCCAGACACCGAATGATGATGATGATATAGGCACCACTTGAGGAAGCCACACCAAACACCGACTCATCAAGCCTCCTCGATACCTTATCTCAGGCGACTCTCGGGTTGTAACTAGTTTATACAGAGTCTGTAGAGGTAATCCCGAACATTCCTCACACGACAGGTAAACCACGGTGTGTGTGTGTGTGTATATATATATATATATATATATATATATATATATATATATATATATATATATATATATATATATATTGACTTTTGGTAAATCATAACAACAGAGCCTCTTGAGGTTTCCAACGATAAGCACTGAGCTACGAATATAGAAATGGACGATATTCAGATGTTAAGCTACATATATCAAATTCTGGTGATTATATATATATATATATATATATATATATATATATATATATATATATATATATATATATATATATACCTTCCGTAGTGTAGGCATAAGGTTGCAAGGGAAGGACAACGACATCTGGAAGTCATACTACAGGATCATCTACTGTCAGAATGAGAGAGAACAGCGTTAGAAGGAAATTATGATATGACTTGTCATTTCCGAATCTTGCTTAGGTATCAGCAATAGAGAGATTCTCGCCGAAAACGCAATTCCAGGATACGCAATTTAGTTGGGACAAGGAAAACAAAGTAAGCGGGGCTATCTTGCTCTTTATTGAAGTTCATCTTTAATTCCGTTATTAAAAAAACAATTGTAGCTATTGAGAATGTCGACTTCATTTTTCGTAGAAATTAAGGATAAACTGCGTATGAAAATAAGAGTAGAACTGGTTTATAGGCCTCCACAATGACACCAGAGGTGGACGAGAGACCTTATGATCAGTTCTCAGTAGTTTGTAATAAGCAAGATTACAACATAGCTGGAGATCGTAACACACCAGTATCTAAATGGGGAGAATCCTTTCCCATTAGTGGCGGTCGTAGACTCTACCTAAATTTGCTTGATAGTGGCCTAATCCAATTAACAGAGAAACCAACTCGTGACGAGAATATATTAGACTTAGTCTTAACAAGCAATTAGGATCTCGTTAGTAGTGTTAGAGTTTGAGAAACGTTTGGTACCATGGGTCATTGACAAATTACTTTGAGGTCACTTTCAACACAGTATGTAATTTTGGTCAACACCACAGTCGCAAAAAAACATACCCGCTTTTCAACTTGCAGATCGAAAGGCAACCCTGAGATGAACATGGTCACTGAAACCTTTGAGGTCGCTTTCAACACAGCATGTAAAGTTGGTCAACAAGATAGTCGCAATAAAACGAAAAAAAAAATTAATTTTGCAAATCTTAATGCTTGTATTGCTTTTGAAAGGCACCCCTAGGATGATATGGTAAATGAAAACGACATGAACGTACCTTAAAAAAGTATCAGTAAAACGTTCAAAGCAGTGGAGGGAACACATCTGTCAGTGCGTAGTAGACGGTATATTTCTAAAACGAAGTCAAGGTGGTGGAACGATGAAATATAAATGTACCTATTATCTAATCAGGAAAGTAATTCATAACCCAGTTACCAACATGATAGAATACGTAAATTTGCGTCTATCTATCTGTCTATCTATCTTTCTGTGTATATACGGTATTTTGTACCTCAGCAACAAAATCTACCAACAACAGCAAAGTGCAGTCTCATTCCTTAAAGTTGTCTCTGAAAGGCTTTAGAAATCGTTTAGGTTCTATTCATCTCCCTTGCTATTCATCCCTCCTTGCTAAGACTACAAACCACACTGTAGGAGTCAGTCAGCTGCTGTAGCAGCATCTCTTCAGCCGGAATAGAGACGTTCATCAGAGGATGGGAAAACCAGCCCCAATGATACTGGTATAGGATCACTCCCTGCACTGTGGCAACGCACCTGACACTGAGGTAGCGCACTCTAGGTGTTGAAGCATCCCTTCAAGTTAACATCCCTAGATGGACTATGGTTATACTCCCTTTATATGGTGATGAAACACTTAGGTCGCCAGGAATCTTTATATATATATATATATATATATATATATATATATATATATATATGATATAACGTCTTTTGTCTTTTACCATGTAAATGTCTTCGTTGATTTTCTCTGATAAAGAAAATCTTGGCATGATTTTACGTAGTAAATCGTGCTATCAGATACCTTAGATGCTTTGCAAGAACTGCTAAAAGAAACGAGGATAACAGCCCACTTCTGCAAGGTGGATGGTTTAACTCCAGCTATGTCCTCTTCATGCGAAGGCCTCCCTCTCTTAGGTACATCCTCCCGCGTGTTTACTGGGGACGCCGCCGTCAACGTGGTGGCAAGCAAGGGATGTGTAGGCTCACGGTCATAACGATTTATACACGCTCTACGTCCATCACTGTCCTGATGTGTCCATGCTGCGATCCCGTAGTCTGTATGGTATATGTGTGCCTGTGTCACCAGGTACATTTTGTGTGCTGATGTAAATAGATCCTAATGTGTATTTGTGTTATCCAGAGCTGATCGAACTTTTTGGAGTAATCACATGCATTTATCCAGTCGCAGCTGCACTCGTTCACTTTCCTCCTCTCATCTTTCTCTTATCAGTTTCTTCTCTTTTCTAAACTCTCTCCATCACATCAGTTCTCTTGTTTCTCCTCTTTAATCTCCTTCCACCTTATTCGTGTCTCGTTTTATTTTCCCATTCCCTCTTCCCGACCTTCAGTCAGGCCACATATCCACGTGGATTCGGGCCCACAGCCCTTCCCATGGTCACTCCTGATTACTTCACATTTCCTAGTTCAATTCATTTACAGCACTTCGACCATGTATACCACATTATTCCAATTCATTCTATCCCATGCACGCCTTTCACCCTCCTCTGCAAACACAAACACACACACACACACACACACAGGACACTGACCTGCACCAACACACAGCTCTATCGTCTGAAGATGGATAAAGGTTATCGCGACACCAGTGTTTAGTCAGAAGTTATAATGGCTCAACATACTTCACGCCACCGATAAGACCAAGACCAATTGTATGAAAGCAGTTGAAACATTAATTGCCTAGAGTAGGCAACACAAGTCAGCTGAAATTAAACCTTTGAAATACTTTGTAGTTCCAAGGAAGCGACACAACCTACCAACCCTGCTGCTATCGGATGTCACCTTCCTGTCCCCGCAAAAAAAGGAGGAACTAGCCATCACCACCAGCTCAGTTTCCAGACAGGTCAGGGCAGTAACAGAGACTCAGTACATTACTCCTGATTTTGTACCTTGAGTGGTGACATACTCTTCTGCCGTCTTCTCATATCAAAAACAAAGCAAGGAGCCAAGTGAGAAATTTTCCTTTTAAGGCTCAGTCATGTGTTCTTGACGCTATCTTCCTCACGTGAGATATGACAAGCATATATATATATATATATATATATATATATATATATATATATATATATATATATATATATATATATATCATTATGCTTGATTGGTTTCTCCTGTGTTAGCGAGGTAGCGCCAGGAAGAGACTAAAAGAGGCTGCACTCGTTCATATCCATTCTCTCGCTGCCATGTGTAATGCACCGAAACCACATCTCCCTATCCACAGTCAGGTCCAACAGACCTTTACCGTGGTTTACCCCGAACGCCTCACATGAAGTGGCTCAGTTCACTCAGAGCACGTCGACCCCTTTATACCACATCGTTCCAGTTCACTCTATCCCGTGTGTACCTTCTTGCATATTCAGGCCCCCAGTCACTGAAAATTTTATTCAGTCCACCCTTCTCTCTCCAAAATGGTCTTCCCGTTCACACGTCTGACATATATTCATCTCTGTCAAGTTTTCCTCACTCGTTCTTTCCATGTGTCCGAACCATTTCAGAACACTGTTTTCAGCTCTCTCAACCGCACTTTGCTTATTTCCACACATCTCTATTACCCTTTTATTTCTTAATCAGTCAAACCACCTCATACATACATACATACATACATACATACATACATACATATATACATATACACATAAACACACACGGTACATTGTTCCTCTCTTTCTAGCTGGAGTTACAAGCACTTCAAAATTCATCGCAAACTCCTAAGCTTATAATGGGCCTCATTGTTCGGCCAACGACGCTACTTGTGCAGTTTGCCCCAAGGCTTACTTTGTGACCTGAGGCGGTTCTTGATACGTGTGTGTGTGTGTGTGTGTGTGTGTGTGGCTTACTCGGTGTTCTTGGTGGGCGTTTGTTAGGAAGTGAGCCTTGTTCGTTGTTTTGTTTTAAGTTACGGTGATTTGTTGCATATTAGTGTTGTAAGGTACACTGTTGTTTGCTCGTCAGCAGGCGACTTGGTCCAGTGTTTATGAGACATTTTTTTTTTTTTTTTTTTTTTTTTTTTTCCAAAAGAAGGAACAGAGAAGAGGGCCAGGTGAGGATATTCCCTCAAAGGCCCAGTCCTCTGTTCTTAACGCTACCTCGCTATCGCGGGAAATAGCGAATAGTATGAAAAAAAAAAAAAAAAAATATATATATATATATATATATATATATATATATATATGTATGTATATATATATATATATATATATATATATATATATATATATATATATATACACCGGAAAAAAACGGGAGCAAGAACGGGACTTGT
This sequence comes from Panulirus ornatus, assembly GCF_036320965.1. NCBI lineage: Eukaryota > Metazoa > Arthropoda > Malacostraca > Decapoda > Palinuridae > Panulirus > Panulirus ornatus. Next base: position 29,099,712 of record NC_092241.1, read on the forward strand.
GAGATCTTTCGCATTTTTTATCTTTATTCAAAGTGCTGTAACAACTATTACAAGTGAGATACAAAGGTTCTGGGTTCGAATCCTGGCTGTTGGAGGGTATTATGTGCTATATGAAATTGCGCGTTCATGTGCACTATATTCGCGTTCATATACCTCCGCGTTTGTACAGTAAGGTTCTGTTAAATGCTAGCTGCTGGTAATGTAAGCGTGATGGGATTTGACCAGTGTAGACCCCGTTGCTCATGGATGTGAGACGAAGGATAGTTGATTACTTGTAATCAAATAGTCATTTTCCTATTAGAGACGATCATAGCCGAGAGGTTAGCGTTCCTGACTGTCACGCAGATGGTCCTGGGCTCGAATCTTAGCTGTTGAGGGGTGTTGTGTGGTATATATATATATATATATATATATATATATATATATATATATATATATATATATATATGGTGAACATCAATGCTTTGTTGTTATAAAGTCTTCAGATCAGTTGCATCTCGTAGTGCCTAAATGTTTATTGCTCAAAATGTCTTATTTTCCTGGGAATTCACGATGTTAGGGGAGGTTTACCACGTATTCTGTGTGTGTGTCTCGTGCTAAAAAAATTTGTTTGGATGGGTAGATCGAGGGCGTAGTTAGGAGTCTGGGTAGTCACCAGGTCCTTTCTGCACTGTAAGGGTACACCATATTTCCATTCTTGCGGGCTTTAGCTTTCACCAGATGTTGTTCGCTGTTGGAGGTAAGTTGGATTCAGAAGGAATTGTTCCTTTGGCGTTTCCCTATTGCTGTCTTACTCGTTGCTTAATGGTTTGTTGATTTATAGAAAACGTATACTGGTTACCAAGGGTTTATTTTGAAGATCGCTCGATATTTCTTGCATACGTAAGCAAGTCCTGTTGTTTGGTTGTTTCTGTTTGTCTTAGCAATGTTCGTATCTAGGTTTCTTTATTAGTCATCATTAGAGAGACATAAGATGTAGTAGTCAAAGTAAGCATCATTCGACTAATTCTTTTCGTCACGTAACGGACTGGCTGTAAGGCAAGGAGCATTGTGAACCTCGGGCCTGTACTGAGCTGGATGCCTTATACCGAAATGGGCGGCAGATCTTGAACCTGGCTTGTATACTTCGAACTACTGGGAATTTGTCCAACTTCATGGTATTTCCTAGGCGAGGTGGCGTGTTGTTAGATGGTAAATGCTAAGTTGGGTGGTAGGAACGTGGTTGAGCGGTAAGTAACAAACCAGGTAGTAAGTAGCAGTCTAGGCGGTAAGTGCCAGGCTGGTTGGTAAGTACCTGGCTGGGTGGTAAGTACCTGGTTGGATGGTAAGTACCAGGCTGGTTGGTAAGTACCAGGCTGGTTGGTAAGTACCAGGCTGGTTGGTAAGTACCAGGCTGGGTGGTAAGTACCTGGCTGGGTGGTAAGTACCAGGCTGGGATGGTAAGTACCAGGCTGGGTGGTAAATACCTGGCTTGGTAGTAAGTACCAGGCTGGGTGATAAGTACCAGGCTGGGTGGTTAGTACCAGACTGGTTGGTAAGTACCTAGCTCGGTGGTAAGTACCAGGCTGGGTGGTAAGTACCAGGCCGGTTGGTAAGTACCTAGCTCGGTGGTAAGTACCAGACTGGTTGGTAAGTACCTAGCTTGGTAGTAAGTACCAGGCTGGGTGGTAAGTAACAGGCTGGGTGGTAAGTACCAGGATAGATGGCGGGGACCACGTGGGGTTATAAGTAGCAGGGTGAGTGGCAAGTGCGAGGCTGGATAGTGACTACCTGGCTGGGGTGGGAGGCTTCGGGTAACATGGTGCAGACAGACCACATTGTAGCCTGGCAGGATGCAGGTTGTAGGTCGGGGGCTGCTGCAGGTTGCCGGTTGAGGAGGCGGAGCGGTTCCCTCGCCCGCCTACGAGAGAATCCACGGTAGATAGTTCTCACTGGAGCGTGGACGAGAGGCTGCCACACCTGCCATTTATCAACTGCGCGTTAATCAAATGGATGATTAACGCTGGCCTTTATATTCGCTAATATTTGTACCACAAGACAAAGCAACGGACCCCCTTAAACAGACGCCCACTATGCTAACACTCTACACACTACTGTCATAAAACCACCATTCGACTGCATCACACCTACCATAAGACCATCGTATGAATACCGCACATGTATTACCATAGGACAGCCGTCCGACTGCTGTACGTTTCCATAAGACCATCGCTCGATTACCACACCACTGCTGTATACATACTGCACGTGTCGCACGTGACTGTCATGCGATAAACTTACGACCTGCAGACTACTATCAAAAACTTCCACCACAGTATGACTCCAAGAGTACCGTAAATCCAATGCTCAACTAACATACAATTACCATATGGGTGTTGGAAGGGACTCGTCATATATTTGTAGCTGAAGACAGTTGCATACGTAAAGGGGGGAGAGAGAGAGAGAGAGAGAGAGAGAGAGAGAGAGAGAGAGAGAGAGAGAGAACTATATAGATAGTATGGTAACGTAACATTATTACCTTCCAATAACTATATAATCATCATGTGACCCGAACACAATTGCATGAATGCTGTGAGTCCACTAGGATTCAACACCAGGTTTTTGTGACATAAATCCACCTACTTGCTCTATTCCAGTTGCTACCATATCCCCTCCACGCGATAGCAGTAATCTCCCTCCCACTGATATACCATCAAAAGCAATCTTCTTCCTTCGTGGTTCGTCTACACTACATTTAACCTCAATTCTGCCACCAGCAACATTCCCAGCGCTCCTTCCTCCGCATCAGTAACAGACGCCTGTCACTACCACTTGTCTTACCATACACTCCAGCCATTGCAACACCACCTACTGTCTCGTTACTTCCACACCTTAACACTACCACACTCTCACTCCTACCACACCCCTGCCACGCTAGTGCTACCAAGCCCCCAGTCCGGCCACGATAATACAATTATTACCACTCCTGCCACACTCCACCTTCATCATTCCATGATCAGGCATCCACCGCTTTTACGGTAAGTCGACCCTCGAGCGAATGTTTGGAGGTATTTGTATTATCCTTATCCACAAGGTTGATAATGAGGCTCTATGAAGGGCTTGCCCATGGGAAGTTATGGAAGGCAGGCGGTAAGACGACTCAGCAGCTCACTGAAAGGTTAGGTTAAGTTGGATCGCAGTCCAAATTAGGGTCGCAAGGACGTTTCTGAGGGTCGCGATAAGGTCTCGAAGGGGGAAAGAATATTTTTTGGAAAAAAATTATGAAATATTACCATTTTACTTACGTAATGGAGTTGGGGAGTTATGAGGAGTTAGGGAGAAATTGCTGACAAAAATAAAATGGATGTGTATAAAACCTCCATTTACATTTGACGCTTGTTCGAGTCGGTCACATCTAATACTCGTACTGATGCGACATGTCAGCCAACGTGAACGTGCAGGCCTCTAATGCTCGTCTCTCAGTACCGATGTTGCAACGTCCCAGGATTCAGTGGCGTGCTGGAGAAAGTTGAGATGTTGGTTAGTGCACACAACGTAAGGTTTTGCCTATACCTTACTCGTTACAGCAGTGAAGAGGACGTACTGATAGGTAATAGCGCCAGTACAGAGAATATATGACTCATGTAAGGCCTTGAACGGGGAGGTGTGTTAATTGGCAACAATATGTATGGCCTTAAACGGAATATTGCCGTCATTTCCCCGTTCAAAGCCATATAACCATACATACATATTTCCCTCGAATGTCGCTTCTTTTGCCCAGTTTTTGAAATTAGTGCCCGCTCACGTGTGTTGTGTCTGTGCGTGTGAACGTTTCGTGAACAATATAGTGTAGCGTACACAGTCAGCCATTTGGGTCTCGAGACAGGCACCCAGATGACGCAGGAGAAGCTTGATGTGCCGGGTTGTGTTATGATGTCTCTAAATCTCGTCAAACAATGCGAGATAAAAGAGGAGAATCTTAACCCTCCCACGATCGCAGGAGAGACCAGTGCGGCTTGAAGAGTTGCGAGTGCAGGGAAAGTAATGGTTCTTACGCCGCTCAGTAACGTCTTATTGAGGAGCTGCAATCGCTAAGGAGGGATATAGTGCGTGGACAGATGATAATATTCTGGAGCAAAAGTGAACCAAGTTAGCTCTTAGCTCTTCTGATTTTGATAGTCGCCGTAAGCAATTAGTCATGTGAGTGGTAGCATAAGGGGGCTTTTAGTGGTTGTTGTCTCTGGGAACAAGTGTGGAGGAGGTGTCAGTACACAGCAGTAGTACTTCCGAGGCATTATAACCCCCTCTAAACCGGCCATCCGCTCTACTTCCGAGGCCATTATAACCCTCTCTAGACCGGCCATCCGCTCTACTTCCGAGGCCATTATAACCCTCTCTAGACCAGCCATCCGCTCTACTTCCGAGGCCATTATAACCCTCTCTAGACCGGCCATCCGCTCTACTTCCGAGGCCATTATAACCCTCTCTAGACCGGCCATCCGCTTTACTTCCGAGGCCATTATAACCCTCTCTAGACCGGCCATCCACTCCTCTAAACTCCTCACTCACCGCTGTCGTCCGCCACACAACTTTCCCCTATCCCCATCCTACCTACCTCCACCACGCTCGCCGACCTCATCGTACGACTCACGTCAACCATTCACTATGCGTAATGCATGCATAGTTATACTCGCATGGGTAATCTGGGTCACTGCAATGTGAATGCCAGTAATTCTCATTAGTATTCCGTGCAACACTGGCTTGTCCATTTTCTCTAGCGCTGTTCTGGATAACGTTTAAAGAACAAGACGAAATTCAGGTCATTGTTCCATAGCAAAACCTGGAACCATGACGAAAGGTCATGATGATATCAGGCTGGATTGATAAGGATTAATAAGATGTCAGGCTGGATTGATAAGGATTAATAAGATGTCAGGCTGGATTGATAAGGATTGATAAGATGTCAGGCTGGATTGATAAGGATTAATAAGATGTCAGGCTGGATTGATAAGGATTAATAAGATGTCAGGCTGGATTGATAAGGATTAATAAGATGTCAGGCTGGATTGATAAGGATTAATAAGATGTCAGGCTGGATTGATAAGGATTAATAAGATGTCAGGCTGGATTGATAAGGATTAATAAGATTCTTGTGTAAAGTGGAAAAAGCCTCCGGTGATTGGAAGGAATGATTGTGGTCGAATGCGCTAACGAAAGTCGTACTATATATTGTCTTTAGTTAAGGATGAATTAGGGAAAAGTACTCATTTAAGAAAGCGTTATAATGAAGATTGAATATTTTTATGTTGGTATCTTAGGAAGCAATGATAAATCTACGATCTCTAGGAGAGCACGATGGCAAATACGAAATTCTTTTTATACATCTGCTGTGTCAGAACTATTTAAGTTACCCATCATTAGAGAGACTACATTAGTTCCTGATGAGATAAAGAGAGATTGATTAGAACGAAATGTAGTTCTCGGAGACCCAGTGTCAAAGGATAATCTCTCATTGGTTCGTAATTTTTCTCTTTTTATCCTTGACTTTTGTACATAAACCTGGACCATACCGCGCTATCCTTACACTCGAGGATGTGACATGAGTCACAAAACGTCGTGTTACAGTATATTTAAGAAGAATTACGCCACTGGTTTCTGTTAAGCTAAGACATACACCTGCTTAGAACTTTGGCCAACTTATTAGTAAATTACCAGAGCAGTATAGTAGAGTCGTTACACAAGTTGAGACGGGTAAATGCTGAATTAGCCGTTATGTATATATATTGGTAGGTTCTCTGAGCTTTAGGCCAGTGAACTGAGAGGTTCACTGAGGTCGTCTGTTCATTCACCAACCGAAAACGGAAAATCTTTTAACATTTTTTTCATATATATATATTATATATATATATATATATATATATATATATATATATATATATATATATATATATATATATATATATATGTTTGAAGGAATAGTGGTTCCAACAATGTTGTATGGTTGCGAGGCGTGGGCTATGGATAGAGTTGTGCGCAGGAGGATGGATGTGCTGGAAATGAGATGTTTGAGGACAATGTGTGGTGTGAGGTGGTTTGATCGAGTAAGTAACGTAAGGGTAAGAGAGATGTGTGGAAATAAAAAGAGCGTGGTTGAGAGAGCAGAAGAGGGTGTTTTGAAATGGTTTGGGCACATGGAGAGAATGAGTGAGGAAAGATTGACCAAGAGGATATATGTGTCGGAGGTGGAGGGAACGAGGAGAAGAGGGAGACCAAATTGGAGGTGGAAAGATGGAGTGAAAAAGACTTTGTGTGATCGGGGCCTGAACATGCAGGAGGGTGAAAGGAGGGCAAGGAATAGAGTGAATTGGAGCGATGTGGTATACAGGGGTTGACGTGCTGTCAGTGGATTGAATCAAGGCATGTGAAGCGTCTGGAGTAAACCATGGAAAGCTGTGTAGGTATGTATATTTGCGTGTGTGGACGTGTGTATGTACGTGTGTATGGGGGTTGGGCCATTTCTTTCGTCTGTTTCCTCGCGCTACCTCGCAAACGCGGGAGACAGCGACAAAGTATAAAAAAAAAAAAAAAAAAAAATATATATATATATATGTCGCTGTCTCCCGCGTTAGCGAGGTAGCGTTAATTAACGAACAGAGGACTGGGCCTTTGAGGGAATATCCTCACCTGGCCCCCTTCTCTGTTCCTTCCTTGTTTTCTTGTTTGATTACATACGTTTTATCTATTTACATATTTAGCAGTACCTTTATCTTTTTATTCATCTATTCACGTGGGCGTGGATATCTATCATATCCAAAACCTACTGATAACTCGTTTGGGAAATATGGGAACTTTGCTTTACGAACCTCGCGATAACGATGTTCATCTTTTTTTTTTTTTTTGATATGAATAGAGATAAGAGGTAAATAACAGCTAGGATGAAGCTTTATCTTTTTTTTTTTAATTTTGTAAGCAACACGAAGCCTCATGATGATCTACACACACGTCGCCCAAATTGTAGGTTATTGTACATTCAGGTAATATATCTGCGTTGGTCAGTAGAGTTCTAAGTATATACATGAACATCCATGAATGATGAACACCACTTCACAGGCAACATGTAAGTGAGGGTTTGAATAAAGATAGATAATGGACGCCCTTACTGGTCACTGTGGCCAGTTTTGTCATGTGTGAAGTATACGTGGGTTTTGTGTCAGTGTTTTAATATTCAGTAATGTTTAAATCGGTTTTCTTTTAGCATAAGCGGCTGCGGTATGACTGGAGTGTAAAACATCTCCAGTGCATCGTCCCTCTCTCATATATATATATATATATATATATATATATATATATATATATATATATATATATATATATATATATATATATATTTTTTTTTTTTTTTTTTTTTTTTTTTTTTTGCTTTGTCGCTGTATCCCGCGTTTGCGAGGTAGCGCAAGGAAACAGACGAAAGAAATGGCCCAACCCACCCCCATACACATGTATATACATACGTCCATACACGCAAATATACATACCTACACAGCTTTCCATGGTTTACCCCAGACGCTTCACATGCCCTGATTCAATCCACTGACAGCACGTCAACCCCGGTATACCACATCGAAATTCACTCTATTCCTTGCCCTCCTTTCACCCTCCTGCATGTTCAGGCCCCGATCACACAAAATCTTTTTCACTCCATCTTTCCACCTCCAATTTGGTCTCCCACTTCTCGTTCCCTCCACCTCCGACACATATATCCTCTTGGTCAATCTTTCCTCACTCATTCTCTCCATGTGCCCAAACCATTTCAAAACACCCTCTTCTGCTCTCTCAACCACGCTCTTTTTATTTCCACACATCTCTCTTACCCTTACGTTACTTACTCGATCAAACCACCTCACACCACACATTGTCCTCAAACATCTCACTTCCAGCACATCCATCCTCCTGCGCACAACTCTATCCATAGCCCACGCCTCGCAACCATAAAACATTGTTGGAACCACTATTCCTTCAAACATACCCATTTTTGCTTTCCGAGATAATGTTCTCGACTTCCACACATTCTTCAAGGCTCCCAGGATTTTCGCCCCCTCCCCCACCCTATGATCCACTTCCGCTTCCATGGTTCCATCCGCTGCCAGATCCACTCCCAGATATCTAAAACACTTTACTTCCTCCAGTTTTTCTCCATTCAAACTTACCTCCCAATTGACTTGACCCTCAACCCTACTGTACCTAATAACCTTGCTCTTATTCACATTTACTGTTAACTTTCTTCTTTCACACACTTTACCAAACTCAGTCACCAGCTTCTGCAGTTTCTCACATGAATCAACCACCAGCGCTGTATCATCAGCGAACAACAACTGACTCACTTCCCAAGCTCTCTCATCCACAACAGACTTCATACTTGCCCCTCTTTCCAAAACTCTTGCATTCACCTCCCTAACAACCCCATCCATAAACAAATTAAACAACCATGGAGACATCACACACCCCTGCCGCAAACCTACATTCACTGAGAACCAATCACCAATATATATATATATATATATATATATATATATATATATATATATATATATATATATATATATATATATATATATATTCCTAGAGAGAGAGAGAGAGAGAGAGAGAGAGAGAGAGAGAGAGAGAGAGAGAGAGAGAGAGATTTTACCATTGCGCATCCGTGAGTTGAACCTGGGCTACTGAGAACAGCAGGGGGACAGTGTACCGTTGGATCACCGATGGGACAAAACCTGTCTCTCTCTCGAACTGCTATATACAGCTCCAAGGCCTTGCCCAGTCATTGTGGGCCAGTAGACGGAGGGAGTATGCCTTTATTCTGGCACCAGGGACGCTGCAAATGAACACACGGGCATTTCGGTAATGTCTGTATATCACATGTAATGTTCCAGTGTAAATCAGTTTAAACAATTTTTCCATTCCGCGCCGGGGACTTCAACCTTCCTAGGCTACGGAGGAAGACAGTTTACCACTGCGCCACATATGGGACATAACTTGCCTCTCTGGTACTGCTATCTTACAGCGCTAAGGCCCCCCTCCCACTTACTGTGGGCCTGCAGGAGACAGGTTTTGTCACATGGATGTACCAGTGGTACCCTGTCCGCCTTCAGTCGCCTGGATTCAACTCTTAGGCACGTTGTGCTAAATTTCTATACGTTGATTTACATGAGAATATTCTCTCTCTCTCTCTCTCTCTCTCTCTCTCTCTCTCTCTATATATATATATATATATATATATATATATATATATATATATATATATATATATATATTATATATGTATATATATATTTTATACATATTCGCCATTTCCCGCGTTAGTAAGGTAGCGTTAAGAACAGAGGACTGATCCTAAGAGGGAAATACCCTCACTTGGCTCTCTTCTCTGCTCCTTCTTTTGGAAAAGTAAAAGCTTTTAGTTGGCTTCTACGACATGCAGAGACTATTTTTTCTCCCCTATCCCCAGGGATAATATATGTGTGTGTGTGTGTGTGTGTGTGTGTGTGTGTGTGTATCTATGTGTATGGGGGGGAGGGGTTATTGAGTGTAGATGAAGACAGAGAGAGAGAGACGGAGAAATGAATCACACGGTAGTTTAACCCAAAAACACTGTCTTTGGCTCTGTCAGACTCGACGCTTCTCAAAGTTCGATTGTTCTACGGCGTTGCCATACGTGTGGGTCCCTCCTACCTTCAGGTCTTGTTCAGACACCGCCGAGGGCGGGTGCGTCACTCTGTGCTGTTTTTTTATTTTCTTGAGTGTGTGTTTTTATGGTGTTTAGGTCCGATAGACCAATGGCTAGTCAAAGTGTGGGGGGATAATTGATATAAATAACAAATGGCCAACAGATTATAGTAACTGCAGTCAAGTTCTTCGTTTGTCAGCTGGAAGTCTGGAGAAAAGATACCCATAATATTAATTCCTTATAATAATTTTTTATGTTGATAAGAGTAATAACTTTTATTTTAATGTTTTCAAGGTGCTTGCTTTATTTGCTCGTTTCACAACAACCATTCCCGTTCCATTTATTTTCCCCTTATTTTCATATATCAGTAAGGCTCAGTAAAGCTTAAAGTTTCATCCACATCTGTCTATTCATCTCTTTATCTTCCTGTCTGTTTGTCTATTACTCCATCAGTCTATCTGTTGGGATTCTCTGCTTTACTTCAATCCCTACCCCATTTACATAGGATGGATCACTCGCATACAATCCTCCTGTTCACTTATCCACATCCTCAACCTACGTCAGCTGTGCCAATATCAGCTTTCCATGCTTTTACAATTCCCTGTATGACCATCTCGTATGAAACTAAAGAATTCATTCGTACATGTACTCGAACGAGCAAAGCCATTCCACTGGGACCGATCATAAATGAATCCTTGGGTATCATTTGCAATGTCTTAAGCCTTTGCAAGTTATGCCGCTGGATGTATCCAACTCGTTTCCCTTTTTCTCTTAAATCTTCATCTGTACAGTTGAATAAATGCTTGATTACTCTGTAAGTCAACTTATATTCAACAATACTGCTCTCATAATAGATTCATCCATGTTCTTTTCTAAGTATTTTTCCACACCTCGTATTCTTCTTACACCTTCATTCTTTTTCAGTTCTTATCCACAGTTTCTTCTATTTCTTCCTTATCCTTACCAATAGGAATAAGGATTTCACTTCCATATATGTCAGTGTTGGTACAAGTATTCCATTATTCAAGCATCTTACGCTTCCTATGCTTAATTTTTTTTGTTTACAGTTCACCAGAGCCTTCACCACACCAACCCAAACTCTTCGCAAAGCTCTAGTTTCAGTTTTATCTTCCCCTTTCTGCCTTCATTAATGATCGCTACTTCCACATAGCAAAAATCAGGTACCGCTTTCAGTTCACGATTCTTCAGGCTGACTCTGACATCCAGTCCCTTTCGAAAGCTAGAATCTTACTTCTTGCACTTATTTGCAACAACCTTTTCCAATACAGCCATCAGAATAGCGTTATACTTTCTCCCAATCGCTTCATCTGAATCAAGCACTATAACAGCACCATCTGCATACAACAGTTGTGGTAATTGTTTTTTTTTTTCTTGCTATGGTTAACCACTATAGCCTTATCAGTGCACCTCTTTCATCTCCCAGTATCCTCCATCCATGAGAATGTTCGGAACTGTGTTGAAATTGCACAACCATGACACGAACTCAAGGCTATTTCAAACCACCGGCTCATACCACAGCCACTAATTCATTGTTAGAGCTCTTAACATCATTAAGACGCCTTCCATGCTCACAATTATTACAGTGTTAACCATCAGAAGGCAGCTTTCCTATATCAGTTTCATTGAATGTCTTTTCTAATCCATAAACGGTGCTTAATCACTTCTCTACTACCTACCTGAGTGCAAATTCCTTCTTTATACACCTTCTAACCTCTTTAAAGCATTCATTTCTTTTTTCCTATCTTCGCCTGTGATGTCACACTAAAGTTTTTAACGAGATAGATCGCAGCCTTACATTACGACTGTCATTTAGAAACTAGGATGTGTTTGGGCTGCTACTACACCTTACAGTAGTAGCTTACATTACGCCAAAGGACAGGTCGGGTAATTTTCGAATTAGTCCGCAGCCGCTCTGCAATCGAGTAATTCCTCAGTCATATTAATCTGCCTGATTTTCCCAAGAGCCATCATTATCTAACCAAATTACGAGATTAGAATTTCAGAATTACACAGTGGCCGTAATTAAGGTAGGTGTGTTGACGTAGGCTTGATGGTAGGAAGGCGTGAGTCAGGCTACGGTGTCAGGTCGTGGCTATATATCCTCCTGCACCAAGTGCACAAAAAGCTAAATCGTTCTCAGTAACCCCGTGAGCTCAGTCGAGGGAAACCTGCCAAGTAACAGTTAATTTTCCAGGCTTTTGTCCAGCTATCAAGTTGTACGTGTACCTTTTTTTTTGTGTCCGTTCTCTTTAATGATTCCGCTTCGTTCGGTTATATAAATGTACTGATGTATTTTGAATAAAAGTTTTGGCGATTATATTTTGTTTATCAGTTAAATGTAATTAGAAAGTAATATATAGGTGTCCTTATCTCCTTAACTACGTGATCTCATAACAGACCAACAGGTCTACGATTACTTCGTTTGCTCTGTGTGCTTAACCCTATAACCTTCATCCTCAGTACGCCTCACACTCGCTTCCCTGATGTTCCTCACACCAGCACTCTGCTGGCAGTTTCAAATCTCCATCACGCCCCATCTTCATCGTTGTCCATATCCCTTGCATTTTTCAGTAGTCATTATCCCTTAATCCCGTTACCTATTTCATCCCTCTTTTTTTTTTCTTTCCCCTCCATTCATCATCCACTGTCCTTTGCCTGACGACTCGTCCTCAACTCCCACCATCCTCGACATGCAGCAGTTTATAACCTCTTGCCTCTTTTTTCCACCATCCGCAATCCTTAACCCCTTCTGTCTCACCCCACCGCCTCCTGACCTCTGCCAACACTTACATAAGAACTTACCCCCCCCCCCCCTCACGATTATCTCAACGTTCTCCTCGTCTCACTATCGTCCACTCATTACCCTCACCCACAGTCACCCGTCTTATCCTCTTCATCACCTCACCATGAGCATCCCCCCTCAACTACACCATCAACGTAATTCCTAAACACCATCACCTGTCTTCTTTAAACCAGCCACCCACTCCTCTCTCTCTCTCTCTCTCTCTCTCTCTCTCTCTCTCTCTCTCTCTCTCTCTCTCTCTCTCTCTCTCACACACACACACACACACACACACACACACACACACACCACAACTTTCCCCTATATATCAACATTTTGATTACCTCACTTTCCTTAAATCTATCAGTCTCCTGGTGTGTTACCCTGTCACCATTTAATGCTCTTCTCCAGCATATAACCCCATGATTGACCATTAGATCTATCACCATCTGTCCTTCCCATGCACTCTCTTGTAAGCTTCACAAGACCATCCTTCAGCAGTCGTCAAAACAATACAACTCACTCCAACACAATCTAACCTGAATATCCCTGGCACTCGCAATCCCTTCCTCACACCACTCATAAGTCGTCACGATCCCCTCACATTCACCGGCTCTACCCACACAGTACGCCCATCCCATTTAATACACTTCAACACTCCGTACCTCCCTCATTCCACACTATTGTTCGACTTTACTAACACTCGCCTATGCAGCCCCAAATCCTTGTCCTCATCCTTGTTATAACTACATATCTCCGACGCTCTTCAACCTTACTTCCCTACATCTCCACCACTCTTTGCTCCACCATCTGTAACCTCCAACACTCATTTTCACCATCCTACAAGCTCGTCATCCTTCCCTTGTTTCGTCTAATCGCTCTTACTCTCACCACACACCATCCCCATCACCCTCTCCCCAAACTTATATGTTTTTCTACTTTTAACTTGAACAAGTGCAAATAAGGGCAACAGAACCAATTTCAGCTCTTAGATATATGCCCTATGGAAGAGTCTATAAAGGCTTAATCTCCTTTCTCATAAGAGGTGTAGACTGTATAGGCACATGTTATATGTTTCAAAATTCCTAATGAATTTGACTGTGTAAATCTCGAAGGCTTTTTTGAAATACAGTGGAATACAATTACAAGAAAAAGAAACGGAACTTGCAAAACATGTAATACTAACGGAAGAAAAGGATTGTTTCCGAATAAAATTGTTGAACCCCGGAACAAGGTCCTGTAAAACGTTGCTAATACAAAGACTTTAACAGATCTTTAAGAACCGGTTAGACAAATTTTTCATCAGTTTGGATCGTTATCAAATGGATGGATATGTGTGGCTGTAACACGTTTTCTTTCATTCCAGGTTAGGAAGATCTTCTTCCTTAATAGATTCATAGCTACGCACCATATTAACATGACATGATAGAGCAGCAAATGAGAATTTTTCTTCATTCTTTCTTCTAGAATATCGTGGATGTATTACTTAACAGTATATGACTTTCCTTCCATTCCCTTTTCCCTGCCAGGGGGTCGTGGAGGATAGCGAAACTTGATACTATTCTGTTCGAACATCGTCTACCTAAAACAGAAATGTCTTTTGTATTAGAATATAGATCTACAAATAACCTGGTCACACACCAAAATGGGCAGTCTATTATCTGTTTTTCATATGTTCTCTCACTACCTCTTGCTCCGTCATTCCTCACACACACACACACACACACACACACACACACTCGCAGTTTCTTAACGCTACCCACACGGCTCCTCATCTACGCCATTCCTCACCCATATCATTCCTCACCCACAGTAAACCCGCAGCCCATAGTAACATTAAACTCTCCCTCCCTCTCTCTCAGCCGGGCCATCCATCATCATCCTTACCACTCTTCATCCTTAAGATCTCCCTCACCCTTTCTCTGCCCACTTCTGACGTAATAGAGTCAGTCAGCAGCAAATTATACCCTGTCAGAGGATAAGGCCGGTGAATTAATGTTAACTGACCAAGTGACGGGCTAGGGATATGGAGAGGGGGAGGCGAGGGGCTCCACGTAGTGCAACCGCCGCCCACGCAACACACACACACACACACACACACACACACACACACACACACACACACACACACATACACATATATTCATACTGCCTATGTATACTGCCCTGCCAGCCACTGGCCCTCTACCAACACACACACCTGTCACCCCCACACACCTGCTGGCTATATTTTCTACCGTCCGGTAAGGCCTTCTACCAGCACAGTGTACTGCCCATGATCCTACACACACACACACACACACACACACACACACACACAGAGCTGATCAAGTGTTGCTGACCCCGATCGTACTACGTCATGGATTAACGAGCAGACGAATTACACACGAACGCAGGTTGATGTACTCATGAATTCGTGTCTGTGGCTTCACGGACGAGAGAAGTCATAAGAGTTGGGATTTCAGGACGCACGTGTGTACGAATGTCAGTGTTCATCAAGAACATCACTGTCTTACGAATGCACTCAAAAATTCATTTGTTTCCATTCGTATGAATTTACTCACGCACCGATTTACGAACGTACTGAGTAACAAGCGTACGTAGGAACATACCCAACGACTCATAGATGGATTGATTCGGTGGATGAAATATCTTTAAATCAAACTATTTTTGTTTCCTTTTTATGGTCATTTGCTGAAGACATTCTGTACAAGGAATGTGTTGAGTGCGTCTTAATTTTTTTCTTATCAAAGAGGAATATATGAATAGCTGACGTTTGAGACTGATTTTGCATATATTCATTTCGAAGGTACATATCCATGTTCTCAGATATTCGTGTAATTTTTACCTTTTCAATCAAAAGAAAATTCATTTTTTGCTGCCGTAAAAAAAAAAGAATCCATAATTTTACAGTGATAAGGCTCTCTCAATAGAACGAGAGAAAAAAGAAAAAAAAAGAGATTCTGAAGATACATCTGAACATATAAAAAGAAATAGTGGTTCATGACACATTATACTTAAAACGCATACAAAACAGGGGGTTACATATGATGACAAAGTGTCGTTTTAGTAAATATGCTTTTCCAACACATAAAATAATTTCTAATCACATGGGCACATAATCATGTGGTTGCCACAAGTAATTACGTGGCTACCATGATCATATAGTGACCATAATGACGTGGCTATTAGTATAATCACTTGGTAAATCATAGTCCATAGCCACCATACTCACGTGGCTACCATAATTACATGACGACATGGTCGTATAGCTGCTGTAGTCATGTGGCTACCATAATGACCTGACTACCATCCTCACATGGCTGCCATGATTATGTGCCTACCATCGTCTCATGGTTTCTTACCATTGAGTCTTTGCAGTCACGTCTGCCTTGAGATGAAGGGTCTGGAAGTGTTATAAGAACCTACAGATTTAAGCTAGGGTAGATGGATTAAGGAAAGAGGTGGAGCTTTTATAGAATAGGATTAGCTGGTAGGTTTGATAAAGAATGGGTTAGTGGGGGAGAGAGGAGGGCTAGTGGGGTAAGGAAAGGGCTGGGGGAGATGAGGATATGGCTGATTGAGTGGTGAAAGGGCTGATGGGAAGGGGGCAAAATTGATAGGGTGGGGAATGGTCTGATGAGGTTTGGGAAGGGCTGACGGGGTGAAAGAAATATTGACGGGATGTTGGCTGGGCTGATGGGGTTGAAAGGAAAGTTGTCGTGGTGAAAGAAGATGTGAACGTGGTGAGGGATGTGGCTGGCGGGGTGAGTTAGTGAGTGACGTAGTGAAGGAAATGGTTGACGGATAAGGGATGGGGCTGGCGGGGGCGGGTGAGGGATGAACCATCAGAATGAAAGAAAGGTTGTAAGGGTGAAGGAAAAGATGATGGGTTGACGGAAGGGATGAAGGTGGTGACATAAGGGTTGGCGGGCAGGGAAAGACCTGTCGGATGGGGTGGTTAAGGCAAACTGACGAGGACGTGGAAGATTAACGGTATGAGGGAGGAGTCACGGTGTGAGGGAAGTGTAACGTTATGAGGGATGGGCAACGTTGTGAGTAAAGTGTAACAGGGTTCAGAGAAGGGTGATGGGATGGAGAGAAAGTTGGTAAGTGGGAAGGTAGGGGAGTGAGGTGAAGAAGGGTAGATGGAATGAGAGGAAGTGACGATATGGAGAGACGGATTGGTGTGGTAAAGGAAGTGTTGATCCGGTGATCAGTGAGTTAATTTGATGTAGGTAAAAGTTGGCTCTATAGAATCAGTAGCGGGGTTTACACAGTGAAGGAAGAACTGGTGAAATGTTGGAGTAGGTGCTGGGGGTAGAGGGAAAGTTGAGGAGTGAGGAGAGAGTTTGGCAGCTTTCGGACTTGGTTATATTTCCAACAACAGGAAAGTTTGGATGGACAAAAATCGATGGGTGTACGAGTTGTGGAGAGACATGCGGTGCTGTGGAATGACAGAGAAAAGCTAAAGGAATGACTGTGCCTGCAACATGGCAGGGATAGGCTTATTCATGGGGGGTGAGAGGTTTATCAAGTATCAATTTGTACAGTAATAATTCACTCAAGCACGCTCGTCCACCCATTACTAACTTCGATCTGGGTCCGAGTTGAGCTTTCTTGCCTATGTGTAATTGTACAAATCGTGTAGTACCTTTGCTCTATATGGATATATGGACAGGAAAATGAAATAGTCCGAGTGTCTCTCCTTTTTGACTCTCAGTTGTGTGTGGTGTGTGTGGTCTCTTCCTACGGAGCGGAATGTGTGTATTCACAAGGTGTGTGTGTGTGTGTGTGTGTGTGTGTGTGTGTGTGTGTGTGTGTGTGTGTGTGTGTGTGTGCAGCGTGTTGGTGGGATTACTATTGTCGTCAGGAGTGCCATCTTCACTATTGTGGCCCTCCACCCTGACAACAATGACCACCTCCCAGTCTTAACCTCACGTGACCTTACGGTCTATTCTTTCTCGATCATTTCGTCACGATAATATAATGCCAGGAGAAGACGTCCTGACTCTCCGCTTCTATAAGAGATGTTATCAGTTCCTCGCACCATGGGGGAGCCGCCGCTACCTGCACATAAGCTTCGTGTCCCGGGTATTTTGGAATCTGGAAATGGTGCTAGGTACTGAGAGGTGAATAGACCTTTATGCTGACATCAATTTCTGTTAAGTGTTAAATTTGTATGGTTAACCATGCAGCAAATTTTAGTGGGTAGCTACTACACAGTCTATGTAATTTTTTGATGCCTATAGAAAAAAATGGTGTTAGAATGTCTATATTCAGATTCTATGAAAGAGTTCTGCATGTTAATCCTAGGGTTGCTTTAGTGTTTTGTGTTCCTTTTGATCAGGTGTTTCCACCTCAGTTTTCGCCTTTGTAATATGTTAAAGAATATAATGCAATGGGAAGATTGATCAACACACAATCATCCACAACATTTGAGCATGCATTTGCCATCTTTTACCATTCTTCACTCACTCTCTCATGGCATCTTTACACAGATTTCTCAATCTCACTCACTTTCACCACCTTCTTTCCGCCAATGTGATTTCCTCTTTTCGTAATGTCCTTACAAAGTTTCACGCGCGTGCACACAAACATACAATCATTGAATGAAACCATTCTTCATACTCGAAGTACACTGTACTTTCCTGTTAGTGTTATGTCTGTTAAACTATTTAAAGTGTATGATGATGAGGGAACATAATCCATCGTTGGCACACTGCAGGTACACAATATATATATATATACATTCCTAAGAGTCCAATTTTGATCACGCGCAAAATTGTGATCTTTTCCAGAAATATATATATATATATATATATATATATATATTTAATTTTCCAAAAGAAGGAACAGAGAATTGGGCCAGATGAGGGTATTCCCTCAAAGGCCCAGTCCTCTGTTCTTAACGCTACCTCGCTAATGCGGGAAATGGCGAATAGTTTGAAAGAAAAGAAAGAAAGAATATATATATATATATATATATATATATATATATATATATATATATATATATATATATATATATATAGATAGATAGATAGATTACATGAGACTAACGATATCTGTTTTGATTTATATTTTGATTCAAACGACAAAATCAGTAGTATTACTGACAATCATCTTGAATCTCTGTTAGAGCTGTCGTTTGTAGACTTCTATTCTGTATCTGGTGATAAGTTTTCTATACAACGGGAAGTGTAAGAACGAGTGTACCTTCTATCCCCCCACGTATGTCACCTTTCTTTATATGCTCCCGCCCTGTTCTATATAAGCGTTGTGTTGGTGATTGTCGTATTGTTTAGAAATGCCCTTCCCATTCATGCTTGTAGATTCTTTGATCGCTTGAATAGTCGAGACCCAAAGATCAAGTTTGCAATGGAGATGGAGAAAGAATGGTGAACTTCCTTTTTTATTGGATGCAAATATCAAAAAGCGTAACATAAAATCTGAAACTTTAGTTATAGAAAAAACTACTTCCACTGGTTTATGTGAGTTACTTGGGTTCTATATCAATTAATCTTAAGAGGTGTGCAGTGAAAAAACGTATTCACTATGCCTACTGTATTGCATCGAGTTGTGGTGTGTACATAATGAGTTCCATTTTATGCTTTCTTCTCTTTTTTAAGATAATGCTTTCCCAGCATCCTTGACCAATTCTCATATATACAAATTCCTAGATGAGATAAACGAGGCATCCAGCAAAGTATGCACTGTCTTCCGAAATCTCAAAAGTTTATAGTTCCTACTACTTTTTTCTTTTTTTTTTTAGATAACTCTGGAGAAATTATGAAAAAGCTATACCCTGCGCTATAAGAATTTCTCCGTCGATGAATTTGGATATCATTAACTAACCATCTAACATCAGGATCAGTATTCTGATTTAAAAAGGCCGTTTACCAGTTTGTGGTCAGTCCTCAGAGCTTCATTTACTTTACAGTGCATCATCTGAAGCAGCATCGTCTGTTAGATCCATAATAAAAGCGATCATAACACGGTAGAGTTGAACAGCATCGTCGTCGTACCTATGGCCTCTAGAGAGATATGTGGCTGCCGAAACCAGAGGCCTCCGGTCTGCTACAATGGCTCATGTAGAACACTGTATCTGTAACTTTTCAACTGAGAATTTTAGAATGATTGCCGGGGGGTTAGTGGACAATATCTAGTGCTCCTCGAGTCCTCACATAGCCTCTTAAGTTTGGCTTAAAAGATTATGATGCCTGGGAGGTTTAGTTGAATGTCGCTGTTTGGTTTAAGAATTCTGTGTCGCGTTGGTGTCTGTTGATTCTTTACTTCTTTAAGATTTTTTAATGTATACATTTTTTGGGGTGTGTTTAAGTTGATGTACTCATTTTCTACGTTTATTTTCAACCTTTAAGTAAGAGTAAGGAGAGGTGTGTGTGACATCTCTTTCTGTCTGAGAACACCAGCTCCCGTACTGCACAGTTTTGAGGCCTTCTTAACTGTATTAACTTTTAATGGACATAGAATATTATCATACAGGTGCATAGTATTGGTAACTTTATCATGAGACGATTCTGCAACGAGCCTTTCTAGTCTGAAGTGACGCGCCAAGGTA